>NC_080791.1:113425082-113598852 GCF_028018385.1 Neofelis nebulosa | reverse complement strand
CAGTCACCCCAGGCGGGGTAGAGACACAGGCCCACACAGAGGCTAGAAGCCCCAAGTGGGTCTGGGGCTTGTGCGGGCAGGCCCCCGCCCCGGGAGCCCTGACTCGATCTGCCCAAAGGGCCCACGCAGTGCGCACATCTTGGGAGCAGGCAGCCTCCTGGCTCACCAGGGGTTCAGCCATCACCCGGGCTCGGGGAGGACGAGCCCGGGGAAGTCCCGAGCACCACCGGTGAGGCCTGCACGCTCTGGGAGAGTCGGGGTGGGGCTTGCTGTAGCCCCCTCTGGCCCCCGTGGGGGACGGCGGGGCAGAGGAGGGTGCCAGGCCGGCCCCCCAGCAGGTCTGAGTCGATGGCCAAGTGCGGGCCCTCGCTGTCTCTCGGCTCCTCACTTCTGGGTTTTCCATGCCTTCCTGAGAACACAGCTGTGCCCGCCCATCCGGTGTCCCTCCAACCCCCACTGGCTCCAGCCTGGCTGTGTGACCCTCAGGCCCCGTGACACACAGAGCAGCGTCCCCGTCCCAGTAAACGCCGCTGGCCTGGGAGGCCGGACCCCAGACCCCAGTGCTCCGTGCCTGGCCAGGGGAGGAACATGCTCGGCTGGGCTTGGCGGGGCGTCTCCCCCCAGCCCCCCGATCAGGAGACCCAGATCCCTGCGCCCAGAGCCCCTGCCTGCCAAGTCTCTGTGATTGTTCTGAAACAGTTCCCACCAGCAGACACCCCCGCCCGCCCCCCGGGGCAGTCGCCTGCGCAGCCGGAACAAGAGCCCCGGCGAACGCACAGCTGCTGTAAGCGGATCTCGGAGCCTGGCTGCCAGCACTTTCCACGTGAGCGAGTCTGCTCTCAGGCTGAGCCCCGGACTGTGCCGAGCACGGCTGCTGGACCAAACACGGGTCCCCACCTGGGCGGCAAACCTGTGTCTGAGGTGGGGACGAGCACCCCGTTGTCAGCCGCGGCCCAGTGGCCTGCAGCTGTAAAACCACACCCCCTCGGCAGGAAGTACCCCTCTGCCCACCCCCACAGAGCAGTCTCAGCCCTGGCGGAGAGGGGCCCCAGGGAGGGACACAGCGGGCCTGGACGGGGCAGATCAAGTGGACAGTAGTCCCCAAACCCCTCCGGAGAGATCTGACACTGGCCTCGCCCACCACCCGCAGGGTCTGTGACAGCATTGGGCTCCCGGACCTGATGGCCTCGGGACGAAGGCCGGGACGGGCTGGCCTCCGTGGAAGGCTCCGGTCCACGGATGCCACCCCTGCACCCACCTGTCCAGGCAGCGTCCCCGCCTGCACGGGAGCCATTCTGGGAACCTGGGACTTGGGACTGTTCCCTGTGCGGTCCCCTCCCGCTGTGGGGAGGCGCTGTGGCTGCTGGGGGAGGGGCCCTCTGCTGAATCGGTGGCCATCCCTCCCCAGCCAGGTCCCAGAGCCCGGGAGCTGAGGTGCCTGGGCCGGTAGCCAGCAAGGCTTGGGGACACAGAGGACAGGGGTCTTCCGGCATCCCGGCCATGCTCCCCAGCCACCCAGCCCGGCCCCTGCCCAAACCCTGGTTCCTGAGGAGACTCAAAGGCCAGAGTCGGGGCGTCCTGCGGACATCCTGACGGGATGGAAAATCCCCAGCAGTTGGGCCCCGGGCTGAGCCGTGACACTGACTTCTCCCGCCTGCTGGGGTCAGCCGGGCCCATTGCTTCCTGCTTCCCTTTGATGTCTGCGTGTGAGGGAGGGGTCGGCACCCCCCTGGGTGCGGGCACACTTGCTCGCTCGCTCGCTCGACTGCAACGGGGAGTCTGCGCTTGTGGGGCCAGGGTGTGCTGGGGTCAGGCAGGGGGCCCGGCGGGGTTGAGAGGGAGGCCGGGCGGAAAAACCCCAGCCTTCGCAGAGCCCTCCCGAGGGCGAGGGAGGGTCTGCCCCGAGCCCCCCAGAGGGCACGTCGGCTTGCTCGGGGGCCCTTCCGCCTACGCGGTCTGGTCTGGGAGGGAGGCACCGTAACGAGCCTCTGTCTAGATGAGGAAACTGAGGCCTCTGGACGGTCCCAGCAGGTCACTCGCATGGACTCCTGGGGGCCTTGCTCTTGTGTGTGGGAAACTTCCCAAGATGCTTCGGTGGCCGCTGCCGTTTTACGGCCCTCGGTGCGGGCACTGGGTCCCAGGCTCCACATGGGCCCTCATAAGTCACAGGAGCCGGGCAGACAGGCCTGGTGGCCCTGGTGCCGGCCTTCTGCACGCTCCCTGCCTCCAAGCCAGGTGCTCTCCTGGACGCTGGGCCCAAGTCTGCCCCTAAAACCGGTCCAGTAATCCCAAGGGCTACCTGCTGGTTTCACTCAGTGTGCAGAAGAGGAAAGTGAGGCAGAGAGAGGAGGTGACCCGCCCCGCCCCACTGACACCCCCACCCGTCTGCACTAGAGCCGGGATCCAAACTGGGTGGCCTGGAGCTGCTGTTTCGTGGCGCCGTGGGCTCCCACCACCCCACACCTGCAGACTCAGCCACCACCCCCCCACCCCCCGCCAGGCTTGGCCCTCCTGCAGAGGTGCCCGAGGGTGACAGGGCAGGCTGAGGGTCATGCAGCAAGGCTGAAGCTGACCTGGGGCAAGGGGCTGTGTTCTCTGCTCCCGCCTCCAACTAACTGGGGGGGGGGGGGGAGCGGGGGGGGCTGGAGAGCAGGCTGGCTCTGCCCGGACGAGCCCCGGAAAACGGCAAAGGATGACCAGGGTAGTGGGGGCCGCAGGGCCCAGGACAGGATCCCTGGAGGCCTGGGAGGCGGGTGTACCTTCTGCAGGATTTTGAGGAGCAGTTATCACCCCCTCCCGTTGTGCCGGATGGCGTGGGAGCTGAACAGTCCGGCCCCCACCTGCCTGCACAGGTGGGCCTTTGAGACCCGAGGAGAAGAGCCGTGAGGCACAGGTGACCGGGGAGAGCCAGGGCCCTCCCCTTTTAATGACTCTGGTGCAGGGGGTCAGGGGCAGCAGCTTTGAAGCCAGCCCTGCGGGATGTTCCAATCAGCCCCCGCACAGATAATCTCCCACCCGACCCTGGAACTCAATGCCAGTCTTGGGGTGCCCCCCCACCTTCAAGCCTGAGGCCTTTTTGGTGGCCTTGGGAAGTGGAGTGTGGAGGAGGGGGAGGCCCTGCCCGCCAGGATGCATGCCCCCAGAGACCCCTGCCCCGTACTCTGCCTCCCTCCAGGCACCAGCTTCCTCAGCAGAGCCCTAGATGTGGGGGCTGTCCGGAGAACCACCCAGTCTCCTTAGCCCTGGCGCCTGGCCCCGGCAGGCTGGCGTGACCCCCACCATGTCCCGCCGCAGTCCCAGATTTCCTCCCTTGCCTCGTCTGCCGGCCTAGGAGCTCACAGAGGGCCCTGTCCGACGGTCCCGGTTTCCCACCACTGGGCCTGTGCAGGAGGGACAGCACGATCGATGAATCCATGAAGTAGCAATCTGCTAGCGGGCTATCATCTGGACTCTCAAACATCCAAACATTTCAGGACCAAAACAGAAGCCGACCAGTGGCCCATGGCCCTGGCGGTAGGAGGGGTAAGGGCAGCAGGCAAACAGCGGTTGGGGAGGGTAGCGCCGACGAGCGGCCTCCGGGGACTGCCACCCTCCGTGGCTTTACGCGAAGCTGGGGGGGGGGGGGCATCTGCACCCTAGCAGCCCATGCAGGGGGAAGGCTGCCTCCTCAGGGTGGTGGCTGGCCCTCCCAGGTGTGCAGCCATGGCCTCAGGCGTCCCTCTTGGGCTTCCGGGCCGCCTTCTCCGACGACGGGGACAGTGGTGGGCCACGTGGCCCATGGGGACAGGCTACTTGGGCAGCCATGGCCCCCGCAAGGGCCGCGAAGGGCCGGGTGAGCCCCGTGTCTCCGCCCTCTCCTGGTTCTGCAGCGGTGACTTTCTGTCTCTTCCAAGGTTAGGATAGGGGGCCCTGGGGGCGCCTGGGTGGCGCAGTCGGTTAAGCGTCCGACTTCAGCCAGGTCACGATCTCGCGGTCTGTGAGTTCGAGCCCCGCGTCAGGCTCTGGGCTGATGGCTCGGAGCCTGGAGCCTGTTTCCGATTCTGTGTCTCCCTCTCTCTCTGCCCCTCCCCCGTTCATGCTCTGTCTCTCTCTGTCCCAAAAATAAATAAAAAATGTTGAAAAAAAAAAAAAATTAAAAAAAAAAAAAAAGGATAGGGGGCCCTGTGGCCCACCCCAGGCGCGAGAGGACTCGGCGGGCCAGTCTCCCCAGAGACTGGGCTAAATCCTGCACCGTCGCCGCCCAGCGGTCTCAGCTGAGACACTCCATTCCGTGTGGCCGGGCTGTTCTTTGCTGCGCCCACCCGTGCAGACAGCGCTCCCTGCCTGTAGGGCTGTTCGGAGGATCAGTAGCGAACTCGAGGAAGTTGAGGCACTGGGTGGTTCAGGAGCGCCGTTGCCGCTGGGCTGGCTGTTCTGGCGGGTGACAGTCTCCCTCTCTCGAGAACGTCCCGCGGCCAAGAGCGGGACCAGTGTGAGAGCAGAGGCCAGGGCGGGGGGCCTCGGGAATGGCCCCGGGGCCCGGCAACGTCTCCACCTCCATCGTGAAGGTGCTGAAGGGGCTGGGGTTTGAGCAGGAAGTGACTCGAGGGGAGAGAACCGTGGGCGCTGGGGGGGGCTGTGCGTGTTATTTTAGCGAACAAGTTACCGGCGTGTGTCAGGAGCGTGGGTGCAAGGGGGCCGTCTGTTAGACTTCTAAGGGGGTTCCATCCCATCCCGGGGGCTGGGGCTGGAGAGGGTGCCCCGGAGCCCTCACCCCCCTGGGAGCCGGTTGCAGAGGCGCAGGAGTCTGAGCCGCTCCTCCCTCCGGGGTTCACTGGCGAGTCGGGGCCGCGCGTCAAAGTCCACCAGGTGTGGGTGGAAGGCCGAAGCTTCGGGAGAGAAGTCCTGTCTCAGGAGGCAGACCGAGCTGGCCGGCGGAGGGAACGGGGAGCCTTTGTTCTGGATGCTTGAGGACTCCTGGCGATGCGGGGGTGGGGGCTGTGCAGAGTCCCTCTCAGGGCCTTCTGGGAGGGGCGCTCCCAGCTCAGCTGTGTTTAAAAATTACCAAGCAGAGGAGTCTGAGGTCCTGCAGTTAACCCCTTTAGAGCCTTGGAGGCCCGTCTGAACTGCTAATCGGGAAGGCTGAGCCGGGCATCCGAGCCCAAGAAACTGCGGGGGGACTGCTGTCTGCGTGGGGTCCCCCGGGCGCCCTTCCCCCTCCCCAGCTCCCATGTTGACAGCCTCTTTGTTTTCTCCTCTCAGCCTATTCAAGGCCGTTTTTCAGCTTGCTGGCTTTCCGTTAAGATCGGGGGGATTTTCCACCCTCGTGAGGTTATGAAACAGCAAGGACGAGGCCTCCCCGCGGGAGTCGACCCGGCTTCCTGCTGCACGTGCGGCAGGGAGCGCCTCTTTGCCGCCCCAATTCCAAGGGCAAAGTGGGAGCGGAGGGAGGGCAGTGTGGGGAAGGGGCCTCTCCCTGCCGGCCCCGGGGAGAGGTGGCCGGTGGGGAGCCGTGGGGCAGGCGCGTCCCAGGGGGCCACCGTCAAGCCACTGGCCACCCGCTGCCCAGAGTCCGAGGACCGGGGCGTTGGCTCCAGAGACTGTGACCAGGGGGCAGGTGACTGGATCCTGGGAGATCTGCTCCGAAGGCGGGGCTGACAGAGATCCAAGGGGGTCCCTCCCTGAGTGGGACCTTTCAGTGGCTGCGGGTGCCCTCAGTGAGGGCAGAGTCAGCAGCGCGGCTCTCCGGTCTGGCCTCCTCCTGCGGCTTCTCCCCGGCCTGTCCTGCAGCCTCCTTCCAACCCTCGGGCTCCTGGGCTGCCTCCACCAGAGGGCCCCTTGCCTACAGCCCTTGTCCCGTGCCCCCCTCCCCACCTTCCCCCAGGGAGCGTCTAGGACCCTAGGCTGATTCGGGGTGTAGGCCCTGTTCCTCCGGGTGGTTCCTGCGCGGGCCGGCCTGCGGATCGCTCCCCCGGGAAGTGCAGCAAGACCCGCGCCCTCACACCGGGGTGGGGGGCCCTCCCCTCCGGACCACCAGCCCCAGGAGGGCCTGGTGAGGTTTGCCACAAAGATCTGTTCGAGGACCAAATCTGTAAAAGGGGGCACTGACCGCCGCCCTGCCTCTCAGACATAGTTCACCGCCTGGGAAAGCTCGAAGTCGGCTACGCCGTGGCCTGTGTCGCCAGCAGGTGCGCGCGGCGAGGGTCCACGGCAACCCCCCACGTGGGTTCCGGCATACGGGGGCTCTGGACGCGCGCAGAATGAAGGGGCAGAGGAAGGGTTCCACTTGACTACACTGGGAAATGGCTCCCTCCTGTCTGGAGTTAATTGGCTCCTAGACGACTTCCTGTCACACCGTTGGATGCTCCGTGCCTCTGCCCTCCCGAACACACTCACACTCAGGCAGAAACGTGGTCTGGCCCTGGCTCCAGTCAGGCCCCCTCTGGGAGGGCCACACGTCAGGGCCCAGGGTCACCTGTGTGGCCTCTGGCCCCCACTGCCGTAGCACCCACCTGCCCCCCCCCCCCAGCCCTGAGCGGCGGCGGCCCTGCTGCTCTCCCACCCCACCCCCACCTTGAAGCTTGGCCAGGACGGCGGCGGTGGGGGCCCCTCTGCAGCCCGAGGAGCTGGGGACAGCCCTGTGTGCCGGGCCCTGGCCCCCCAGGGAGTCCCCATTCTGTGACACTAATTGCTACAATTAGCAGGAGAAAGGCCTATTAGATCAGTTTCTTCTCCTGGCTGAGGCCTGGCTGCTGGGGAGGGCCAGCCCAAGCCCAAGGCTTTTCGGGGGAGCAAGGACCCTTCCACAAATGAGGCCACATTTAAATTGCAAACAAGGGCCTCGCCCAGCCCAAGGAAAGGCTCCCAGAGAAAGGCTTCGGTTTGGCGGACGAAGTGGCTGGGGAGTGGGTGCCTGCACGGCTCCGTGAGCTCTCCTGGCTGATCCGATGGGAACGGGAGTCCTCCAGGAGTGGCCCGGTCCTGCCGGGGCCTGGCCAAAGGGCGGGGGGGGGGGGGGGGGGGGGGGAAGGGGTCACGAGGGAAGGAAGGACAGTGGTAGAGGCTCCCCCTGCCCTGCCCCGGGCCTGCTTGCGGGCGGTGGACCTTCCAGACCTGCTGTCCACTGAGAGCCACTCTCTCACCAGTCTGCGTCCCTGCAGGAGGGGAGAGGGCCCTCCCAGCCTCCATCCGGGCCACAGATGCCCGTGCCCCAAATGGCTTAGAGTCTGCAGCCGAGACAGTTCCGGGTGGCAGCCCAAGGGCCATAGGACTCGAGGCACCCGCCAAACTTGAGTCACACCCCTGGCCAGGGAAGGGGGTGCCTGCATTGGGGTCTCTCTCTCTCTCTCTCTCTCTCTCTGCGAGGGTGAGGTGGGGCAGTGTATGCAGAGGCCAGGGCTCGTTTCATTTAAAGGAGCAGAGACCATCCCGGTCCCCAGAGTGGCCCTCATTTGGGGTCATCCCAAGGGGACACGTGGCAATGTCTGCACACAGTTTTGTTTTTTTTATGTTTATTTATTTCTGAGACAGAGAAAGAGCGTGAGTGGGGGCGGGGCA
This sequence comes from Neofelis nebulosa, assembly GCF_028018385.1. Taxonomy (NCBI): domain Eukaryota; kingdom Metazoa; phylum Chordata; class Mammalia; order Carnivora; family Felidae; genus Neofelis; species Neofelis nebulosa. Next base: position 113,591,316 of record NC_080791.1, on the reverse strand, counting down.
GAGAGGGAGACCCAGAATCCAAAGCAGGCGCCAGGCTCCGAGCCGTCAGCACAGAGCCCGACGCGGGGCTCGAACCCACAGACGGCGAGATCATGACCTGAGCTGAAGTCGGTTGCTCAACGGACTGAGCCCCCCAGGCGCCCTGTGCACACAGTTTGATGATCACAACTGAGGGGCTGGGCAGAGGCCGGGCGAGCCACTAACCACCCTATGACACAAAAGACAGCCCCCGGTTACACAGAATGCGCGGGCCTCAAATGTCCCCAGCACGGTGGCCGGGAAGTCCTGGTCCGAGGAGCCAGGACCCCCGTGCGCTGCTCTGAAAACGGACTCACGCTTGCCCGGCCCGGCCCCTTCGTTCCTTCAGGAGCAATGCCCGACGCACCCAGCGGGCCGAGCCTGTGGAGGGGACGACCGCGCTCTCGTGAGGCCTCCCTCTGGGTGGAGGACACGGGCGGGCACAGAGCGGGAAGGTGACTAAGGAGCTAGAAAATGTGTGGCCTGTGCTTGCAGAGGCGTGAAACGGAGGGCTGACCCCGCGGGCGGCTCGAGGGGCCGACTGTGGTGGCTGCTGGGGGAACGGCTCCCTGACACGCAGCACTTCAGGTGGGACCTGAAAGGGGAGGAGGAGTCCTCACAGACAGTCCAGGGGGACGGGGACGGGCCCGGGCCAGGCAGGCAGGCGGGCGGGCGGGCGGAGGGGGCTGGTGCACGGGCCCCTGAGGCGCTTGGCTGGCTTGAGACAGAGGCAGGCGTGCCGGGAACTCGGGACAAGGACAGACAGCGGGCAGGGCAGATCTCGTAAAACCTGATGGAATTTGGATATTGCTTCCTAGAAATAGAAACCACTAGAGGGTACCTGGCAGGAGAGTGACGGGACCCGCACGCATCCGTTCACTCCTTCTTGGCTGTGGGGTGACTCACAGCCCGAAGCCCACGGAGCACTGTCGCCGGGCGAGGGCCTGGGGGAGACAGCGCCCTGGTCCTTTCTTCACCCCCCCCGCCCCCCCCGCCAGAGACGGCGGCTCCCGTGTCGTTGATCTCTGTCGCTGTGCGCCCGGGCCCCGCTGATGCTCGGAGCAGCTTTTAGCCAGGCCTCTGCGCGGTGCGTGGTTTTAACTGCAATACAGCGTCGCGGGCCGAGGCCCCCGCTCCGTTTGGCATCGGCGTCACCCGGCGCCCTGTCTGCGCACGCCTCCGGTCCGCGAAGTGTACGTCCAGTCCTCGGTCCTCACCGCAGTGCCGGGCTCCAGCCCCCCGCCCCCACAGGCAGGGCCCCGACGAGCTCGCGCGCACACACAGCCCCTCGTTGTTCTGCCGAGCGCGGCCCTGGCCGCTTCCCCAGGAGGGGAACCGCTGGGCTGCGGGTGTGAAATGTTTTATTTGAGGAAGAAGGGCTGGAAGGCTCTCCAGAAGGTCTGCGCCTGCCCGACACTCCCACCTGCAACACGCAGGGGAGGCTCGTGTCCTGCGTTTCTGCCAACACTTGGCATTACCCTACTTTCTAATCCTTCCCCGATGAAGGCGGCCTCTCGCGTTCCTCCGCGTTTTCGACGGGACGGCCGATGAACTTCAGGCTCTCTCCACAAGTTTGTGAGCCCCCGCCCCCTGTGAACTGCCAGTCCCTCCCTGTCCCTCGTCCGCCGGCCTCGCCGGCTTCCTCCGTTTTTCTCGTCGGCTCGCCGCACTTTGCGGGCTGTCTTGGTGATTGTCCCCTTAGCGGTTTTGCGTCAAATATCTTGTCATTTGTCATCTGTAACCTAGGCAAAGTCACACGAGCGAGAGTGAAAATGGCAAGTCCCGTCTCACGGGTGTTGACGAAAATAGTTTTGACCTTTGCCACGACGGATTTATTGAACAGAAATGCTTGATTTGCCCGCATTCGAGTTCATAAATTTCAGTCTCGAAGTTTGTGCTTTCCAGGTCCCCGTGTACGACCCCCAGGCTACCTGGGCCATGAAATTATTCTTCACGGCCTTCTCCTCCTAAACAAACATCAAGGACCTTTCCTTTTAACTCTTTCATCCATTTGGAGCCTGCTTCTTCCAGGTTGGGCAGGAATGCACATTCAGACCGCGCCCCTCGGGGCTGCTTTCCCCCGGATCATCCGTTACACGGCCCCCCACCAACAAGCCACCTTCATCCCCTGCCACCTTCCTCTAGAAGCAAGCCAGTGTCCCCCACCGTTCCTGAGGCTTGGAGCGTGCCCCGGGATCTGCTGGTACAAGGCCTTCTCTGTTCTCCTTTTTCAACGTGCACTTGGCGTTTGTAGATCTTTTTCTTGTGCATTTTAGAAAATGTGTGTCAAGTTCCTCCAAAACTCCAGCTAGAAGCTGGAGCAGAGTTGTACTCAACGCACAGGTTCGGGAGAACGTGACCCCCCTCCTAAGGCGAGAGTGCCCCATCCAGGAGAACGGAATGTGTCTCCACATCAAAACATCTTCCTCTACGTGCCTCACTAGCAGTTTCAAATTCGCTCCACAAAAGTCTTCTTTGTTGATTCGCAGACCTGATATAAACGTTGCTGCGCTCTTCCAATTGGTGCTCTCACTTGCATTCTGCCTTTCGGTGCCTCACTACCGGCCTAGGCGCTTCGGGGAGTAGGGCCCGGGGTGGGGGGGTGGGGGGGGGCGGGGAGAAGGGGCACATCGATCTCCTCTCCAAAACCTTTGCTGAAGTGTCTTCCTGATTCTAAAAGCTGACTGTTTTTCGTGCAGCTCAGCAGATTTCCGAGTATGGTCTGAGGACCCCAGAGAGTCCCTGAGGCCCTCTCACACAAGGTCAAAACCATTTTCATCATACTAACTACTCAGACATTGCTGCCTTTTCTGCTCTCGCTCTCACAGAGTTAAGGAGTTTTCCAAAGGCAGCATGACCCCTGCTGGAACATGTGCTCGGGTTTTCCGTGTTGCTCCGTTTTAGCTTCCAGGAAGGTAACTCTCAACAGACACAGCCCCTATTAACACGAGTTCTTTGGGGGCCTCCCTACTTTTTCAGAGGACAAAGGTCCTGAGGCCGCACTGCTTGAGAACCCCCTTGTGGGCGACACACCTCCAGACGGGCTGCTCCCCCTCTCTCGGGCCTCTCCTCCACCTCCATCCCCTTTCCTTGTACCAGGGCCCCCTCCGCCTACGCCTCCCCTTAAAGGGACGGATGCACTTTGGGATTCTCTGGCAGGCTTGCTGCGAGGTCAAGTGTTGGTACAGAAGCTGCATCAAGTCAGGGCAGTTCCCTTCTGGTCCTGGCCGGCTCTGTGGTATCCACCCCCCTCCCTAAAATCATGCGTAGGCATCAAACTATATCGTATAATTTTTCTGCCTCTATGGAGAGAACCGTATGGTTTTTCTCCTCTAGTCTCTCAATGTGGTCAGTTACACGGATAGAGTTTCTGACACTGGATCATCTTTGCAGTCCTAGGAGAAATCCCACTCGTTTAGGGAGCGTTGCCTATGCTTTTGGATTCGGTTAGCTAACGCAGTCCGTGGGACTTCTCCAGCTATGGGACTTCAGCATGCGTGAGGGAACTAGTTCATAATTTTCTTGTGCTCTCCTTACTTGAATTTGGACGTGCTCTGACTCCCAATTTAAAAAGATCCCTCTTAGCTGGAGCGTAAATCCCGAAACAGGCCCACTTTTCTCTTCAGCATGTTTGGAAACACATTAAAATAGAACCGTAATCAAGCAACCCAATCCTTCAGTTTTTGTCCCAGCGAGTATCTGGAAAACAGGTGCAGAGATGGAGCATTTGAGACACCATAGAAATCTGGTTAATCCTGCCTGCCTGCTCTCCTTCAGCAAGTATTGCCCGGGCAAGGCTGTGTATCAGGCTCTGGGCTGGGGGTGGGGCAGGCAGCAGAGAACAGAACAGCCCCTCCTGGGAGCTCTCCGCCCGCCCCGCGCAGGCGCAGCAGCAAGCAAAGGGACTCGTAAATGCACCTAACACGCAGATATGCTTGTTCTAGCAATGTCTTTGTGCCTGGGGACCCTCCATCTAGGACAGAGCTATTGTGCGGAGATGAATTCATCCCTTTCGTAACCACCACAGTCCTGTGGGAAGGGACTCATCCCCATTTTACAGAAAAGGCAATTTGACCTGCTCTGGGAACACTAGGCGGTGGGGGGAGGGGAACTGAACTTCCAGGCTGTCTATGCCCTGCTACTGTCCAGACCGTGACCTCAGTCACCAACTCCAGTACCGGACACGACCAAGAGTCCCAGGCCCTATCCCATCCCCCACCTGGCCCCAGGATTCCCAGCCCCAACCCCAAGTGGACCTTGCAATCAGAATCCCCACCCTGACTCAAGCCTCGACTTCACATTCTGTGATCCCCAACTCAGGACCCCTAACCCCAACTTGCCCCCCCGCCCCGCAGCTGACCCACAACCAGACACCTTCCACACACAGCCTCTGGACCATGACTCAGAAGCACCACCCTGGCTCCAGTCCGCACTTGGACCCCAACCCCGACCTGGATCCCCTGCTCAGAACTCTGACTCTAACTTGCACTCTAGGCACCCCACTAGCACTCCCGACCCTTGACACAGAGCCCCAACACAGACCCTGGACCGAGACTCTGGTACTCCACCAGGACCGCCGCCGACAGGCCGGAACCCCTGGCCGTTGGTCCCGCGTGTAGGCCAGGGGGCGGATTTCAGACACAGTCTAGGACCCTGGACTCAGAACCACGACATGAACTCCGATCTCCGACTCAGAACTCTCGTCTTAACTCCAACAGACTCTGCCCTGACCCCCAACTTGGAACCCTGAGTGCCTACCAGAACCGGGAACCTGGACTTGGATCCCCCACACGGGACCGCCACAGGGACTCCAAACCCAGCTCCAATCCCCGGACTCGGACCCCCCGCGCAGGACCGCGACGCGGACTCCAAACCCGGCTCCGATCCCCGGACTCGGACCCCCCGCGCAGGACCGCGACGCGGACTCCAAACCCGGCTCCGATCCCCGGACTCGGACCCCCCCGTGCAGGACCGCGACGCGGACTCCAAACCCGGCTCCGATCCCCGGACTCGGATCCCCGGACTCGGACCCCCCCGCGGAGGACCGCGACGCGGACTCCAAACCCGGCTCCGATCCCCGGACTCGGATCCCCGGACTCGGACTCTCCGCGCAGGACCGCGACGCGGACTCCAAACCCGGCTCCGATCCCCGGACTCGGATCCCCCACGCAGGACCGCGACGCGGACTCCAAACCCGGCTCCGATCCCCGGACTCGGATCCCCGGACTCGGACCCCCCGCGGAGGACCGCGACGCGGACTCCAAACCCGGCTCCGATCCCCGGACTCGGATCCCCGGACTCGGACTCTCCGCGCAGGACCGCGATGCGGACTCCAAACCCGGCTCCGATCCCCGGACTCGGATCCCCCGCGCAGGACCGCGACGCGGACTCCAAACCCGGCTCCGATCCCCGGACTCGGACCCCCCGCGGAGGACCGCGACGCGGACTCCAAACCCGGCTCCGATCCCCGGACTCGGATCCCCGGACTCGGACCCTCCGCGCAGGACCGCGACGCGGACTCCAAACCCGGCTCCGATCCCCGGACTCGGATCCCCCGCGCAGAACTGCGACGCGGACTCCAAACCCGGCTCCAATCCCCAGACTCAGAACCCCGATGCAGGACCGCAACGCGGACTCCAAACCCGACCCTGATCCCCGGACTCGGATCCCCAACACAGGATCACAAGGCGGATTCCAGACCCCGGCTTGAAACCACCGCACTAGACCACAAGGCGGACTCCAGACGCTCTGACCCAGACTGGGATCCCCGATGCAGGACCGCGAGGGGGACTCGAAACCCTGGCTCCAACGCGGATTAGAATCCCCAACGCAGGACCGTGAGGCGGACTCCAGGCGCAGAATCCAGACCAGACTCGGAACCAGGACACTGGACCACGTGGTGGACTCGAAGCATGGAATCCAACCCGAACTCGGAACCATGAGGCAGGAACGCGCGGAGGACTCCAGACCCCGGCTCTGACCCCCGGGCTCAGAACCAAGAGGCTGGATCACGTGGTGGACTCCAAACGCGGAATCCAACCCGGACTCGGAACCACGGCACTGAGCCACCAGCCAGACTCCAGGCGCGGAATCTGACCCAGACGCAGATCCCCGACACAGGATCGCGAAGCGGACTCCAGACCCCGGCTCCGATCCCCGGACTCAGATCCCCGATGCAGGACCCCGAAGCAGACTCCAGGAACGAAATCCAACCCAGGCCTGGAACCATGACACTGGGCCGCGTGGCATACTCAAACCCCAGCTCTAACCCGGACTCAGATTCCCGACGCAGGACCGCGGATCCCGGCTCTGATCCCTGTACTTGGAACCATGATGCAGGACCGCATGGCGGACTCCAGACCCCGGCTCTGACCCGGACGCGGAACCGTGACGCAGGACCGCGTGGCGGACTCCAGACCCCGGCTCCGACCCCGACTCGGAACCGTGACGCAGGACCGCGTGGCGGACTCCAGACCCCGGCTCCGACCCCGACTCGGAACCGTGACGCAGGACCGTGCGGCGGAATCCAGACCCTGGCTCCGATCTCCAGACTCGGATCCCCGACGCGGACTCTGCAACCGAGCCAGGACCCCCGACCCGGGCCAGCGCTCCTGGAGGCGCAGAGCAGAGCGCCGACCTCTGCTCGCAGGACATAGAGCTCACCTCGGTGCGCCGGCGATCTCGCGTCCTGTGCCGCCAGGTCAGACCGCGCCCGCAGCGCTCGGGGGCCGGAGGAGTGCAAGCTGCGGAACTGGCGCGGCCGAGAGCAGGGCGCGGCCAAGAGGGGGGGGGCCCTGCTGCGAGCCGAGCCCCGCAGCCGAGAGCAGGGCGCGGCCAAGAGGGGAGCCCCAGAGAGGAGAGCCCCACCAACAGGACGGCCCCGCCGAGAGCAGCGCGCAGACTGAGCAGCCGGACGGCAGTCTGCTCGGAGAGGCTGCTGCGGCACCCGGACCCCCGCTGACGTGGCAGCCTCCCGGCCGTTGATTGGACGAGCCTGAGGGGTGGGTTGCCGCGCGCTGCCGCGCAGATTGGCTGGGTGCGGAAAGCAGTGTGCCGCGCTCTGCCATTGGCTGAGACGGACCGGTGCCGATGCCACCTGGGCTTGGATTGGTGGGACGACTACAGTGCCACGTGCCGTGCGCCGCCCCCGCCTGGGGTCCGAATGTCCACCCCAGGTCCCGGTCACCTCTGCGCGTTCACACCCTTCTTGGCACCCCATGGGACGCTTGTGGCACTCGGCACACAAACGCACTGCTGCAGACCCTCGCCCCATGGGTCCGCAAAGGCAGGCAGACCGCCTCCCACCTCCCTCTGGGGACCTTGTAGGGTATATTCGTGCTGTCAGGGGCTCTGCTAAGGGGTGTCCTGGTGTTCACTCATCAGGAGACCTTGTGATGGGGATACCCAGACTCTGTCAGGTGGGCTCCTGAAGGAGGCTCCAAAACCTAACCAGGTCACTCCAAGGGAAGTAACCCAGGTGCTCAGCTTCCTGCCTGAATCACTACAACTCTGGGTGCAACCTTCTCCTTATCCACCTGTGCCTAAACGCTGGGTCCTGTCACCTGGCTACTATCCACCCACCCACCCACCCACCCATCCATCCATCCAACCATCTGCCCATCCAACCATATACCCACCCATCTGCCCATCCATCCACCCATCATCCACCCGCCCACCTACCTGCCATCCAACCATCCATCTTCCCATGCACCCACCCAACCATCCACCCACCCACCTATCCATCCATCCATCCATCCATCCACCCATCCACCCATCCACCCACCTATCCATCTACCCACCCAGCTATCCATCCATCAGTCTACCCACCCACCCATCCAACCATCCCTATATTCATCATCCATCCACATGCCTGCCCATCCAAACACCCATCCATCCAACCATCCATCCACTGACCCACTCACCCATCCAACCAACCATCCATCCACCCACCCATCCACCCAGCTATCCATCCATATGTCTACCCACCCACGCATCCAACCATCCCTACATCCATCATCCATCCACCCACCCACCTGCCCATCCAACCATCCATCCATCCATCCACTGACCCACTCACCCATCCAACCAACCATCCACCCACCCACCCACCTGGCTATCTATCCATCTACTCACCTACCCATCCAACCATCCCTACACCCATCATCCATCCACCCACCTTCCCATCCAAGTATCCATCCATCCATCCAACCAACCATCCATCCACTCACCCAACCAGCTATCCATCCGTCTACCCACCTACCCATCCAACCATCCCTATATCCATCATCCGTCCACCCATCTGCCCAACCAAGTGTCCAGCCAGCCAGCCAACCATCTACCCATCCACCCAGCTATCCATCGTCTACCCACCCATCCAACCAAACATCCATCCATCCATCCATCCAACCACCCATCCATCCAACCACCCATCCTACCTTCTCTACATCCATCATCCATCCACGCATCTGCCCATCCAAACATCCATCCACTGACCCACCCACCCATCCAACCAACCAACCATCCATCCAACCAACCTACCATCCATCCACCCTCCCAGCTGTCCATCCATCCATTTAGCCACCCACCCATCCAACCATCCCTATATCCATCATCTGTCCACCCACCCACCATCCATCCATCCATCCTCCCTACACATCTGCAGAGCTCCTCCTGGGTACTGGGCGCTGCAGTAAACACTGGCAATTGGTGGCAAACAGCAGTCAGGAATCTGTCCTCGCAGGGCTCTCGCTCCATGCAGGTCTTAGCAGCAAATCTGGGGCAGTTTAGACCTTATGTGAACCCTCAGTCTGTTCTCAGAAGTTGTTAGCCCCACTCCACCCCAACCAGGATTGACTTTAAGGGAGTGAGGGGGAGGCTGGAACCAGCCGAGCAAGCAGCCATCCCTTACTGAAAACAAGCAATGAGCCCATTCATCTCAACTGCTTTTGCTTGAAATACGTGTCTACAGAAAGAGCCAGGAATCTCCCCAAGGGTGAGAGTCACTTTCTTCTTTGTGGTGCAGCCTGGAGGAGAAAGGGAAAATGGCGTCATCTTTTTACACGTCAACAGCTTGTCCTCTGACTTTCAGGAGCAATGCCCATGCCCAGTTTGGTCATCTCTCTGTCTCCCGACCAGTCCACAGGAAAGCTGTACAGCAAGCCTAGCCTGGGACATCTAAGTCAGAGGGTCAGCCAGCCCTCACCACATGGGTAGGTGTTTGGGGGGCATCTACCAATTCCAGTGGCAGGTTGTAACCAATACCATCGCACGGGGCCCTGCACTCAGAAGGGCCCCCCACGTAGGGCTTTAATGCTCTGGAGCCACCACCTTGAAATTCTTAATAATTTTATCTTTGAACTTGTGTTTTGTAAGTGAAGTCCAGTGGGGCCATGGAGTATGCTCCAGGGGCTGGGAGCCTAGGTTCACGTATCGTCCCGCCGCCTTCCTGCCACCTTTGCCTGCCCAGCCTCCCTCTCCCTGCTCCCACCAAGTGGCCACTGTCCCCCCTGCCCTGGCCGAGAATGGCAGGGAGGGACTGGGGTCACGGCCACACTGTGCAACACTGGGATTCCTACCTGGCAGGTAGAGGTGACCTTGCCGGCCTTGTGGAGCTGTTGACACGAGAGCAAGAGAGCGACACAGGGGACACTGCCCTCCTTCTTACTGCCCGGAGCGGGTGGGACCAGCCCCCCCACCTCTGCCTCTCCTGGCCTCCCGCACCCTCCCGTGGGAGGCAAAGACCCTTCCCGGACACCCTCCTGCCACGTCCACTTCCACCTCCCTAGGGTCCTCAGGGGGATGTCACAGACCTCCTGCCTGAGTGGGGTTTCCAGTCCAGCAGGAAAGATGGACAAGACATTCTCAAGGTGCTCTGGACATTCTTTGTCCGCGCCTACAGACCCCTGTGTTGTTTTCTTAGCTGGGTCTTAGCCCCAGTACTTGATGCCTCTAGTCTTTGCTAGGGAACACGAGCTTTTCCCCAACGTTTTGGTTTCGCTTTTGTCTGTCATCCACAGATCTTGAGCGCAGGATGAAAAGCCACCTCGAGCAAGTCCGCTTAAAATGGTGATCCCCCTTTCATAAGAGTGACGGGGTGTTGACTGGGATTTCGTCTTGAAGCCTGGTGTTTAAAATCGTGAACACCGAGTTGACTTGATGTTAACCCAAGTTGGGTTCTGATGACGTGACTGGATGGAGGCACACCTCTCGCGCGGCCCGTTTCACTTGTGTATGTTTCCTCGTGGCGGTGCCGGCCCCACCGAACCCTCCAACCTCAGGCCCCGAGACCCCGAACGCTTGGATTTCCTCCCAACAGACTCCCTCGTGCAGAAAGTCGTGGGCACCGCGCCCTTTTGTGCTCGAGTGACCGTCTTCTCGGGACTGTGCTTCGAGCCAGGCCAAGGAGGCTGCTGCCGTCAGCTGTGACACAGGGGTCAGGGAGGATGGTTCCGGGTCACGTGCAGGCCCGTCCTCAGCCCTCAGCCCCTGGCTGTGCGTGGGGGTGCCACTGCCTGCCGGCCCCGGTGCACCTGTTATGTGCCCACGCCACCCCCCCCCCTTCGCTAGTCCTTTGGGAGAGACAGAGGAAAACATTCCAAGACTGAGAGGGGTTTGTTGTCTCGTCGGAGACAAGAGACATGTGGGAATTGGCTGCAGAGGCATGTAGGGCTGGGCGGACCCCGGGCCGGGCGTGCTGGGAAGGGGGCCTGGAGCCGGCTTGGGCACATCAGAATGTGGGGAGGGCTGGCGGGCATGGCCAGCCTAGGGGCTCTGTGACCCCGGGAGCCCTGGGCTGTGATGCCTGCTCCTCGTCACCTTCTTAAGCAGGGCAGGTGCAGGGCAGAGCGGCCGGGCCCGCTTCCCGTGTGACAGAGGGTATCCGCTGTGTCTCATCTGTGCGTGGGGGTGGGGGGGCGGCGCTGACCGAACGTCCCTCGCGCTCCCTCCAGTGCTGATGTTCGGGGTTCAGAAGGTTCCCTCGCAGCCCCTGCACCCAAGCACACGCACGCATACACGCACACACAGCTGAAGAGAATTAGGCTCAAAACGTCCACTCGGCTTTTCTCTTGATTCCGAGGTATTTAGAATGGGGGTGGGGGATTAGGAGAGGAAGTTGCTAAGCTAATTCCCCTGCGTTTGCCAGCACAGAAGTGTAGATGGGGCCCAGAGCCCCGGGCGTCCCCGGGGGGTGGGGGTGGGGGGGACACCAGCCCTCCTCCCACGGGGCAGGGCAGGAGGGAAGGGCTGGGTGGGAGCCCCGCACCCCAGAGCCGGGACAATGGCAGGCCCTGGCCCGGGGCGTCTCGGGTTCGCGGCTCAGCCCCCCCCCCCCCCCCGCCACCACCGTCCCACCCCCAGAGGCTAAGAGTGGGATGGGCCTCAGGCGCAGGCAGGTTCCCAGAGAGCTGCTTCCCCCGAAGCAGAGAGGCCCAGGGCCACGTGGCCGCCTCTGCAGCATCTTCCAGGGAAGGCCCTGCCCCAGCTGCTCTGGGAAGTGGACGGGGACTCGGCAGGCCGGGGGAGGGGGGCGTGAGGAGCCCAGGGTACCCCCAGGGGCCGATGCAGACGCCAAGAAGCCTGCTCTTCAGGTCGGCCGGTGCACCGGGTGCCCACCATCGGCTCCCACGTCCCCCGAAGCGGCGGCTTCGGTCGAGCCGCTCAGTCCCCCTCGGTGAGACGGGCACTCGCACACGCACCCCTGTGGCTATCCCGGGGGGGTGGTCCCTGTGACCCCCGTGACCCCCCATCAGGTGGCTCTTCACTGATCCAAGGTCTCTCTGACCCTGCTTCCCACACGCTCCTTCCAGAGCCTTCCTCCTCCTGTGGCCTCTGTGCGCCTCGCGCGCCCAGATTCCACCTGGGCCTCCCCTCCGCCCCGAGACCTTGGGGTGTGTTGACCTGCAGCTGACTCCCCGCTCCCGCTCCGCCCTGGCACTCATGTGTCACCATCCTCGCCCCCGAGCTGCCCCGTGCCCAGAGGTGGCATGGCCTCCCCGGGCAGAGCCCTCGTCTGCCAAGCCTCCCTGCCTCGTGCTCTCCGCTTTGGACCTTCACACCCCCAGTGAGGATGAGTAGACTCCACGCCATCCTGGGCTGTGCAGGCCACGGGAGGGATGAAGCACGGGGGGACGTCTCTGGGCGGTTTGGGGAGAGTGGCAGTGAGGATCAGGCCCCCCTTCTAGAAAGACCACTGTGGCCACTGAATGGAGAGAGAATTGGGGAATAGGGGTGGGAGGGGAGATGGAGGGGGGTCTTGCCTTGTGGGGAGACTTGCCATCACCCCGTGGTGGAGGCAGGAGGCCTGGGGGAAGGTGGCACCTGTTGGGGGGGGTGGTGAGAGCAGCCAGGCGGGGCTCTCACAGGGGGTGGCTTTGGTGGGACCCTGTTGCCCAGGGCAAGGAGGGCTGCAGGTGGCCCCGTTCCAGGATAACCTTGGGTCCCCACGGTACCCCTTCTCCAAGAGCAACATGGGAAGGGAATCATGGGGGAATGCCATTAGACGATTCTGCTGCGTGGGGGTCGGCGCTGGCCTCATGAGCAGATTTGCCGTCCTGCACTGGGATGGGGGAGGGGGGTGGTCTCGAGTTCAGGCGGTCCGATGAGCGGCAGTGCGGGGTGTGGGTCGCTTCCTTCCCATCAAGAGGGCAGCTGTGCTGTGTGCATGTACGTTCAGGCATTGCACAGCCAAGCCTTGATTAGCCGACCCCGATCCTCCCAGAGCCCCCGCTTCGACGCGGGTTAACTCAGCAGCTGTCTCGTGAGCACCTGCTTGGGTGCTGGTTGGATGCCAGGCGTGGGGGGTGGGAAAGCAAAGCGAGCTGGGCCCTGCCAGACCCGCCGCCTAAAGAGACTTTTGCACCATCACCTTCCAGAGGCCGGTTCTTCCCACAGCGCATCCCCCCAGGGCATGTCTGCCCCCCCCCCCCCCCCCCGCTTCCTGCCTGGCCGGCCGTTGGCACAGCCACGACCCAGCTACGAACCCCACCCCCCACCCCGGCCCTCGGGGCTGGATGGGCCCAGGCCTTTGAGGACATTGGCATTGCCAGGATCAACCCAGAAAGGACTTTCGATGATCTCTGCTGTCCTGGGAGAAAGTGCTGATAGGAAGCCCCGTCCCCGTTGCCCTGGTGGTTGTAGATTGTTTTTAAATGTTGAAGGGCCCTCGGTCTACATGTGTGGTGAAAACAAACACTTGTAGAGAACCCACTACGTCCTGGGCTCTGTGCCCGTAGAGGGCAAGCCCACTGCCGTGAAACCCACCAGGCCTCTGGTGAGCAGTGGGCACCAGATGATTGGCTATGGGGGGCTTTGGGGAACCGACTGAGAATGTTCTGATCAAGCCAGACAGGCTCAGAGGATGGGTGGAATCTGGACAAAAAAGACAAGAATGTGGAGAAAGGGTGATCTGTCTGGGATACCACGTGGCCATGTGGTTTTCAGATCTGTCCGTGAGGTCTCTGAGACTCCTTCCTTCAAAAGGTAGAGCTTAATCCCCCCCGCCCCCCGCCAATGCCTTGATTTTGGTGTGGACTTAGTGATTTGCCTCTGATAAATAGAATAGATGAGTGCACCTTCCAAAACCAGTCACGAAAGGCACTGCTGCTTCCTTCTTGCTCTCCCACTGGGATCCCTGGCTCTGGAAGAAGCTGGCTGCCATGTTGTGAGGGCACCCAAGCAGTCCTGTGGAGAGGTCCGTGTGGTGAGAAACTGAGGCCTCCCACCGATGGCCTCCTGAGCACATCATCATGGTGGGGGATTCTCCAGTCCCAAGTCTAGACATCCAAAGGCCACAGCCCCAGCCCACATCCCAGCTGCAGCCTCCCAAGAGACCTGGGGCCAGAACCACCCAGCCACTCCTGGATTCTGACCCACAGAAGCCACATGATGTAATAAACATTCGTTGCCTTAAGCTGTGAAGTTGTAGGCTAATTTGTTACTCGGCAATAGCCAGCTGATATATGCCAGGTTCAGTCTGACCCTTGACAGGGGCAGCAAAGAGGGCTTGGCCTGCCCGCCAGCTTTTGCCGGTGGTCGGTGGCACCTGGGCACGGGAGAGAGAGTGCGACGGCCAAACGGCAGTGTCTGCCCCAGACGTACACGCCGTGTCTCTGCTCTTCCGGGATTTGAATTCCGTCTTCCAGGCCAGAGGCCATCTGCCTGAGGTGCCCGTGAGAACCACACCCCCGCGCGGACCCCACTCAGAGATGAGTGCTTTGGACTCAGCGGGTGTGGTCCCTGGGCAGCGGGTCCCTGTTGGGGTTTGAGCAGAGGGGCGACGTGCTTCTGGTTGGGAGAAGCTACCGGCTGGCAGGCAACCCGGCAGCCGGAACAGGTGATTGCTTTCTCCCCCCGAGAACATCCAACCCCAGTTCTTAAACACGCGGGTAGGACAACAGGCAGTGCTCGCCGCTCCTGGGACTGGTGACCAGGGACCCCGCACCGCCAGGTAGTCTCCAGGACACCCTGGGCATCAGGGTCGGGGGCTGGGTCGCCAGGGTGCCTCCTCGTCTGTCTCTGACCAGGTGCCCACTGGTCCGTCCCCCAGCCCGCCTTGCAGGGCACACACCTGGTGGCGACTGCCCCTTCCCTCCTCCTTTCCTGGCACCCTGCCCTCGGGGGCTGCCGGCAGACTTGCACGTCCGTGCTTTTGCCTCCCGTCCGTGCAGCTTCCTGTTCCTGGTGTGGCCTGAGGGTCCGAGGGCTAACCTTGAGCTCCCACATGGATGGTTCTTCTGTGACCGGGGGCCTCCTCAGCCAGCCCTGGCCCAGTTCGCCTTCTGTGCCCTGGGAACACTGACGGGCCCTCTCATGAGTTAGCCACAGGGAACGGGGAGCAGGCCCATGGGGGTGACGGCCTGTCCTGTGTGGGCAGACGGTGGCACCGGGGACCCCAAGTGGGGAGGCACAGCCTGTTTTACATAACCAACGGAGCGTCGTGGCCCCTGTACGCCGCCCGGTCCCAAGGGCTTTGTGACGGTAATTCCTTTCCTCCTATCGCAACCTGCCGTGGCGATGGGGAGACTGAGGCCGGTAAAGCCAGGAATCACACAACCAGCAGGTACTAAAGCCGGGCTTTGCTCATGGGCGTCCTGGGACCAGGCTCCGTCTGTCCGTCCTTCCCTCTGCCACGCGGCCTTGGTGTGAGGGACATGGGCTCTGCTCACACAGCAGCCCTGCCACTTGCCTGGGAGGTCCCGGTGTGGACACAGGGTTTACTGGTGACTCTTGCCTACATTTGCTGGGGAGGGCAGAGACCCTGCGAGCACCAGCCCGCCTTCCCTAGAGTTTGTGTGCCCAGCGGGGGAGGACGTGCGGGCAGCCGCACCCCCAGACGTACCAGGCCCCTCGGGGTGCGCCCCTGCTCCTCAGGTCGCCTCCAGCAGACAAACAGGCGGGGACCCCTGCTCCCGAATTGTTCCACGTGAACGTGACGTTCTTCTCTAACGTGGCCGGGGACGCCTCGGAGGGTCCCCTCAGCAGGGAGAGCACGACTCCCCCGGCCCAAACCCACCCCGCGGCAGCCGCATGGCGGACTTGAACACCTTCTCGGCAGAGTCCCCTCCTTTCTGGGGTCTGCAGCCCGACCCCCGACCCCCAGCACGGCCAGGCAGGACTGGGCAAGGCGGTGAACCAGGGTTTGGTTTCGTTTGTGCCGTGGGCCCTTGCCACTGTCTCTAATTTGCCCACGTTCCTCCTCTTTCTTTGTAGCTTCCCTTTGGTGCACCCCAAATCTCTGAGGAGCGTGGGGAGGTGGGACAGGGAGTCAGCATAGGCGAGGCCTCCGGGGGTGCACAGTGGCCCCAAACCTCAGCCCTCGACCCGTTTCTACATGCGGGAGGCGAGGGCTTTACAAAGCCTCGGCTCGAGGGAGGCAGGGATTCGGTGTCCGATGGGGGGGGGGGGGGGGGCGCGGGTCAGCCTCCTTTACCCCATTCCCTCCCCAGGCCCACGGGGCTGGGGCCAAAGTCCTCCTCGGGACATGTCGATGGCAGCAAACATTTTACAGATGTGACATGCTCCGAGCCTGGCAACAGGGGCGGCTCCAGCTGCTGGAGAACGTGGTTGGATTTACGTCCACAGCAAAGCACCCCGTCACCTTTCTCTGCTTGGAGTGTAATCTTTTTTTGGAAGCCTTGCTGGAAAATCTGAATCTTGTGAGCCATCAGCTGTTTATAATCAGAGAAGCATATGTTTAAAAGAGCTGAGGGGCCTTATAAACTCCGTGTGCAAATTACCTTTGGGGCTGCCTGCCCCGCCGCCCCTCCCCGCGGCTGCCATCGCTGGCGAGGGGCTCAGCGCGCTGCCCAGAATTAGCTGTCACCCCGTTGTGGCGTGGGGTCTGTTTAGCGTTAGCCACGTCAGCTTGGCCCCGGAGCGTGGGAGCTTCCATGTCTGCTGCACGGCTCCCAGGCCCCCCCCCCCCAGGGCCCCCCCACCCCAGCTGCAGAGGACTTCTGGTCTCCCTGTTGCTGGGCGAGAAACGTCCAGCCTGGGGGCCGCGTAGCAAGACGTGGGTAGGAGCTGGGCCCTCCAGGGCCCCCACGCTCAGCAGGGGCAGCCCAGAGTCGGGGGCTGCCCTCGGGGCCGGCCGGGGCGCCCTGGTCCCGCAGGTCTGTTTGTTCTGTGCTTTTCAGCTCTTGTTTTTGTTTTCGCAATAGCTGTACTCAGATATCACTCGCATACCGTACAATTCACCCATCGAAAGTGTGCGAGCCGATGGCTTTTAGTGTTTTCGGCGTTGTGCGACCGCCACCACTGTCTGGTTCCAGAACGTTTTCAGCACCCCTAAAAGAAACCCTGTGCCCGGGTGCAGTCGCTTCTCACTCCCCCTCCCACCTCCCAATCCCAGGAAGCCACAAATCTGCTCTCTGTCTGGACGGATTTGCCTGCTGTGGACATGTCATAGACGGAGAATCACACAGCACGTGGCCTCTTGTGGCTGCTTCCTCGCTTGCCACGGTTGTCCTCAAGGTCCCCCCATCCCTTGCGGGGGCTTCGTCCGCCTTCACTGCCAAGCGGTACCCCGCCGTGTGGCTACACCCCGTTTGGTTTGTCCTTTGGTCCGTGGATGGATATCTGGGGCTGTTTCCACTTTTCAGCGGTTACGAAGCATGTTGCCGCGAACGTTACCGTGCGAGCTTTTCGTGAACACGTATTTTCACTCGTCTGGGGTCTGCCCCAAGTTGCAGAATCGGCGGGTCACGGGGCAGCTTGACGTCTAACCTCGTAAGGAACCACCCGACGGTTTCCCAAAGTGGCTGCAGCTCCTTGCCTTCCTCCTCCCGGCTTCACGTGACGCCTCCGATGCCGCCACATCCTCGCCCACACCTGCTGCCCTGGGTCGTTTTCGCGTTAGGGATCCTGGCGGGGGCGGAGAAATATCTCGTTGTGCTTTTGATTTGCATCTCCCTGAGGGCTGACGAGGTCGAGCGTCTTTTTCGTGTGTTTATTGGCTATTTGTTCTTCACCTTTATGGAATGTCTACTTAGCCCCTCCGCCCAGTGTCTATCACGTATCATTTTATTATCGAGCGGTTCGAGTTCTTTACATATTCTGGATGCAAGTCCTCTATCAGACGTGTTCCCCTCCGTTTTGTGGGCTGTCTTTTCACTTTCTTTGATGGTTTCCTCTGGCTCACGATAATTCTTAATTTTGATGAAGCCCAAGCAAATACCGCGTTCTCTTGATGGTTGTGCATTTAGCGTTGTAAACTACGTAGCGTCGTGCGAAGCCGAGGCCACAGAGATGTATTCCTGTTTTCTTCCAAGTGTTTCTTCTAAGTTAGCCTCAGCTCTTACATCTCGATTTTTGATCCGTTCGAGTTAACTCTTGTGGACGGAGTGAGGCAGGAGCCTGGCTTCGTTCTTTGGATACAAAGATCCAGTTACCCTCGCACCACTTACTGGAGAGAGAGTCTTTTCCCCACTGAACGCTCTCGGCACCCATGTCAAAAACCAACTGACGGTAAATGTGAGGGTTTATTTCTGGGTTTTCCATTCTATTCCATTGATCTGTACGTCTGTCCTTATCCCAGCACCCCACCGTCTTGGTTACTGTAGCTTTGCAGCAACTTTTGAAATTAGGAAGTGTGAGTCCCGCAGCCTTGACAGGTGAGCTGCTCACCTGTGTCTGTCCCCGCAGCCGGGCTGGGCCAAACCATGTGAACCAGATTGGGTCTTCCAGCTTTGTTCTTTTTTCAAGATTGTTTCGCTGTCCCGGGTCCCTCGAGTGTCCATACAAATTTTGGATCCGCTTGTCCATTTCTGCAAAGAAGCCAGGTGGAATTCTAAGAGGGATTGCCATCAACCTGTAGATCATCTGGGGGAGTATCGGCATCTCAACAATGTGAAGTCTTCCGTCCGTGAACATGGGATGTCTTTCCGTTTGGTTTAGATAGTCTTAGGTCCTGGGGGGGGGGGGGGCTACTGTGCGATTATGGACCTGATGCTGCGGGGTTTGGGGCACCAGGGACCAGCAGCTGTCCTTCCTTCCCACCCACTGGTCCTGCCCAGCCTCCAGACCCATAACTCCCCAGGGTCTCCATGCTCCTCCCAGCCCTGAGCCCCTTCCCCCGGGCTCTGGCAATGCTTCGTGGGCCCAGCTTAGTGCAGAGCACAAAGCGTTCCTCTGACCCAAATCTTTTCACACCCCTGCCTGGGGCACATACCCTCCCCTCCCCTCTCTGGGAGTATCCTCATGTCCCAGTGGGCTCACAAGTTGCCCCTCATACCCAGGGCCTCTCATGCCTCTACTCACGGCTTGCTTGTCCCTCCCTGAGTGTGATCACCACCCCCAGACCCTGGCTCCCGGAAGCTAGGATGGCTCTACTGTCTCACCTACTCTGCACCCCAAGACTACGTACAAGGCGTGGAAACCCCAGGAAGGTCTATAGGAATAACTAAACTGCTTCCCGGACGAGTAGCTTTATGGCAGTGCCTGCCCCAATCGAGAGAGAGTCCTTAATACCAAGCGAGGGCCTCACCACCAGGGAAACAGGACTTTGACAGCTTGCAAAAGGAATTTGAATTTTTGATTCCCTTTCAACTCCAGGGTCCCAGATCCGGGGTGTAGTCCTGGAGGGAAGGGTCCTGGCACTGCTTCTGGGGAGGGTGCCTTTGAGGGGAGGCAGAATCGGCCTGTGATGAGCTCACCTGGAGCCAGTGACAGGTGGCTGGGGCTGTTCCACTGCTCGCCTGTGTGTGGCCTTTGGTCAGGGCTGGGTCAGACCGTCTGGAGCAGGTTGGATCACTGACAGCTGGTACGCCCCAGCCTCACTGGGTCTCCCTCCCCGTTGGGGAAAGAGGGAAATGCTCCCTGTGTTCCCTGAGAGGGCCAGAGAGGGGACCAGGTCCAAGGAGGTGGTGGCTTATGTCCTTTGGGGTCCTGGGGAGGGGCTTTGTGCAGGCATCATCTCATCCAAACTCCGAGTATGGCTCCTTCCCACTCACCCACGTACTGTGCGTTTATGGAGCATCTCTGTGCACCAGCCCTCGGCTAGGCGTGACGGCTGCAGTGTGGTACGGTCGTACGTTTGCTGATCCCAGAGAGGTCCGGGCTGCCTGGCCTCAGGGATATCATTACAGGCTCACCAGGGCCCAGGCCCCAGTGGGGATGGCGGCACCCCAGAGCTGTAGAGAGGCTCAAAGCGGGGCCCCCCGTAGTCACAGCGAGGTGTTCTGGGGCAGAGAAGAGGGCTCCCTTCCCACCGGCCTCCCCCAGGGTGCTAGGCCGGATTACGGGCCAGCCAAAAGCACATTGCACCAGAGTCCAGAGGCCTGGCTGCCGGACTCTCGGAGGCTCGCCCCCACCTCATAAGATGGCGGTCGGTCAAGGAGCTCTGGGGGCTTCTGTCCCTCTTGGAATGTGCAAATGGGTTAGACAGAGGCCTTTAGTGGGAGCCCCCCCGCCCCATGGCCAGCACAGCCTGAGGCCTTCTGTGCCCTCAGCAGCCGTACCCTGTGGCCAGGAAGCCGGAGGGGCTGAGCTCCCGTGCCTTCTATGCACATGACTCCCTTGCAGCCTCCTGGCGTGGGGTGCGCACATTGTCCCCTGGACGGGCTTCGGCTGGCCATGGGGAGGAGGCCGTGGGTGACATGGAAGGACGCCCGCCCCTGCGCCCCTGCGAGCCTGTTATCAGAGTGAGGCCAGCCCCCTGGTTGTAAATGGGGGTGGGCTGGGGGATCCTGGTAGGCACGAGGAACCGGAGGCCCCACCTGCGCGGTCCCCCCACCGACACAAGAGCACCCGGGGTGCAGCCAGCCGAAGCCCCCTGTGATATTAGCCACGTCACGAAGCGTTTGGCATTTGGGGATTTTACATTAGGGAGGGATTAATGAGCCTCCGAAATGAGATCCGAGAGCAGCCAGGACCCTGCCTGAGACGCAGCTTCCGTGGATTGAGCGTGGGGAGCCCCCACTCCTCCCGGCGCCCCAGGCCAGCCGGACCTGCATTCCACTCCTCCTCCCGCCTTCTGGAAGCGTTCCCTGAATCACATTGTTCGCTGCGCTCGGTCGGGCCTTCTGGGCTCTTCCTCTGCTGTTTGCCATAAAAACGCTCCGGTCATCTTTTCCGCTGTGGTTTTTATTGTTTTATTTTATTATTCCAGCTATATTAAGTCGGCAAGAGCTACAGAAATGGTTTTTTCTCCCCCAGATTCCAGAACAAGTCGTAGCCATGGTAGATTTTAATTCATCGCCCTCCCTGCCTTCCTCCCCGCACCCCCACCCCCACCCTACACACACACATACACACACACTTGTGTTTTCTCTAGCATTGTCCTTCTCACTGTAAATGGGCGTTTCAAGGACGGGAGCTGGAACAGGTCTCTGCTTCCCCGCCCCCCCCCAACTCCCATCCAGGGCGAGAAAAAAGT
This sequence comes from Neofelis nebulosa, assembly GCF_028018385.1. NCBI lineage: Eukaryota > Metazoa > Chordata > Mammalia > Carnivora > Felidae > Neofelis > Neofelis nebulosa. The sequence continues at coordinate 113,570,426 of NC_080791.1, read as the reverse complement.
GAGCTCAGATCCCGGGTCAGCCCTGTTTCTGGAGGCCACGGCCACAGGCGCTGCTGGCCCCTGGCCGGGCTGGGCTGCGGTGGGAGCCAAGTGCAGGGTGAAGGCCTGGGGAGGAATCTGGGTTCTTTTGGCTGCTGGTAAGATTACCCATTAAATCCATATTCCTCACTGAGTTCACGTATTCAGAGAATATCCCGTACTCTGGCCGTCTTACATTACTGCAATATTGCTTCCAGATGGGCAAACACCCACTCAGATCCCGGCCCTCGCCAAAGCTACGGCCCAGCGTGCTGCCCGCCACCGTGCCTTTGTTCTGTCCCCGATCACTCGGGGGGGTGGGGGGTGGGGGGAGGGTGTGCCAGGCCTGTGGTCCCCAGCCCCACAAGAGTCTCTAGAGAGAGAGAAGAGCGCGGGAAACCGAGCATCTCCAGGCCCGAGCCGTGGGCCACCAAGGCCTCTTCCCGGGGCCCGTTGCCGCCGTGGCAAGGTCCCGGCCCCACCGGTGCCTGGGCTGGCAGAGTCCCGCTTGTCTGCCCTCACGTCGGGGCTGGCTCAGACAGGAGCCTTCTAGCATTCTACACCTGACTGGCGTGGGTTAGGTCCCCTCGCCCTCTCAGCCCACTCCCCTCGCACAGCCCACCCCGCCCCCCAAGACCCCGCCCAGCCCCGGTGAGGCAGTGCGTGAGCTCTGACTGTGCTGTCTGCTGGGCCGTGGACTCTAGGCCTCCTCCTTTCGCTCCTCTGGTCGGCCTGAGTGCGCTCTGGGTGGGGCAGTCATCAGAGACCTGGTCTGTGCGTCTCCCGGGCTGGGCACGGGGCCCCGACCCCACGTGGGGTGGTGTTTGGCAGAAAGGTGGGGGGCGGAGGGTCGGCCGAGGCTTCGTAAAGTCCGATCCCTCGAGGAGGAGACGGCACGCCGGGCGGACCCCACACAGGCAGAGGCGTGGCGGGCGAAAGACGGCACAGGGATCGAGGCCAGGGCACCGTCAGGTGGGAGGAGGCCTCAGAGGCCAGCTATGGAGCCCCATAGCTTGAGCAAGGAGGCGATGTGGACAGATGGGCTCTCATTCCCCAAAGTCCAAGTCCCGGGACCTGAGTCCTGGCCCCTCACACGCGTGTCTCCAGCTTGTCAGTGCCTGGCCCGGATGCCGCAGCGGGGACCCCGGGGCGGTGCTGCAGGTCCAGCCGCGAGGCGTAGCAGACCGTGGGCGTGCCTGTCGTTGCCGCAGGGGAGAGGTCGTGGGGTGGCTGGGCCAGCCCAGCGCTCAGGGATATCCTGGGGAGCTGTCGGCAAGGGCACTCCAGGGCACCAGCCCCGACTTACAGAGACATTCACCACCCCCCACCCCACACACACACCCGTATCCCCAGCCCAGAAAGCAGCCAGCAGCTTGGACCTGTGCCTCTCTTGGGTCTGAGCTCTCAGGGGAGCCCATGTCTTAAAGGCCGTATCCCAGAGGAGCCAGGGAGGTGGGGCGGGGCGGCCTGTGCCTGTCGCCCAGGTCCCCTTGGTGGCCAGCAGGGGAGGGAGGGGGTCCAGGGGGGACCCTCCTGCAGCCGCCCAGGCAGAAGGTGCCTTGACCAGGCCGAGGCAGGGCTCATGTGACGGAGAGGAGGAGACCAGAGCTCTGGGGACTGTGACGGTCCAGGGAGGGGGGGATGGCCAGGGGCCTTGGTTTCCAGCTGTAGGAGTGGATGGGGGTGGATGGGGACCACCGCACCTGAGAAAGCCCAGGTCTCCTCCCTCCCACCGTCCCAGGCTCTCTCGGAGGAGACTCCCGTCTGTCCCTGGCCATGCCTGTGAGGGTGGACCGGCCAGCGTGGCCTCCTGCTCTCAGGAGCCCCGTGTCAACCTGCGTGCCACCTGGCCTTCTGGGGCGGGGGAACGGCCTTGTGAGCCTGAGCTCTGGTGACTGAGTGGGCAGGGGGCAGCCAGGTTGGAATCCATGCTGACGCAAGCCATAAAGCCATCCCCAGGGGTCTCCATCAACCCCCCCCCCCCCCCCCCCCCGTCCCTGGCTGGCCCGCTATGACAGACGGCAGGGAGAGGCCGCCCTCCGCCCAGGGGACAAATTTTGGACCTGACTACCTGAGATAAAACAGGGATTTCCTGACAACCTCAGACCTGCAGCTTTCGGCTGAATTCCCTCCCGTAAAAGCCCGTTCCAGAGGGCGTGAGCCACCCAGGGGCTGTGCCCTGCCTTTGACCTCGGCTGCTCTGGGAGTGGCAGGACAGGCTCCGACGGGGAGGCCAGACCCCCTGTCTCTCATCCACCTCGTTCGCCTTGGTCGCTGGGCCCACGTTAATTGCTATTTGTATCACTTACAATTTTTCACATTTGGGGTCATAAGTAGCCCCACGGCAGTGAGTACCCACTCGGGGCCACGGAAAGAAGCCAGGGGCCCCTCAGCATCCTCAGACAGGCCAGGCTCCTCTGGGTCCCCCGGAGGGACGGTCTCAGGGGCCGGAGCTACTGGCTAGCGGGCACAGCCACCGTGGAAGGAGGCAGCCCAGTGGTCAGACACGTGCCCACGTGGCAGCCGCCTAGGAGCACTGCCGTGTCTCCTCCTCCGACAGCCTTGTCCCCGGCCTCCAGCGTGGACCTCGGGCTTCCTGGGCACGTGCCTGCCCGCCCGGCTTCCAGGGCTTGGCCTGCCTAGTGGCGTCCACACACACATGGTCTCCGTTCTGCGAGGCCTGCCGGATTTCCACTCCCCACCTCCCAGCCACGGCCGGGCCACAGCTGGCCCAAGACACAAGAGTCCCGCCGAGAAAGGGAGCTGAGAAGGCGTGGGCGGTGTGGCGCTCCTCCCGGGGGGGCCGGGGGGGGGGGTGGCGGGGATCAGGCGGCCGACACCAAACGGGGCAGCACACGGGTGTTTTGGCTCCATGGCGTTATTTCTGTTTCTGCTTCTGGGGGGAGCTGTGGGCAGCCAGGAGCCCGTGGGAACGGGGTCCTGGATAGGAACTTACAGGGATCACTCCCGGCCTCAGGCCGGGAGCTCAGGAGGAGATCAACCTACAGCTGCCAGGGGAGCCCCAGTCGGATGTGAGGTGCACGGTAGTCCGCGAGCCCTGGACCGGTCAGGATGACCAAGGACCTGCTGAGTAACAGACGGCCCCGCGGCTTTCCTTCCCTCTCCAGCTGCTGTCCCACTCGGGCCGGCCGGGGGGTCTGCACAGGAGCCCTGCTTACGGCACCAGCAGGAAAAGGAGGGCTGAGGGGAGGAGTGTTTGGGGGGGGTCTCTTCTCTCATCAGAGTTGGGGGATCAGGGAGCAGTCCTGATCAGGACGGAGGCTGGCTTTCTAGAAGCGCGCTAGTCCTGACCATCGGGGCCCCGGCACGACACAGAGGCGGCCTCCAGCCCGGACCCCTTTCACACGCCGCTCACTGTGGAGAGCCCTGGGTTCTCCTCCTGCCCCCCGACCCACAGGCCGGACGCTTCATCTCTCTGAGGGGCAGCTTGGGGGGCACGAGATCCTCCTTGCGGGGCCGCGTGTGAACTTCACTGAGACTTGCGCCCGTCAGGTGCTACCGCTGCTCCCAGCAAGTGAGAAATCCGCGCCGTGGGGGTTATGTTATCATCCAGGTGCCAAGTGCACTCGGCCGCCAGGTGCACATACTCCGGCACCTGGGCCTGGAAAATTAACGGTCAGCCGGGTCCCCCCAACCCCGCACGGGCGGTCCTGCTGGCTGGTGCCACGGCCCCTCTGGCAGCCGAGCCGCCCTGCAGCGGCGGGGAGGAGGGGTCCTGAGCAGCGTGCCCTCCCTTCCCTCTCACCCCTAACAAGGCGAACACGCAGGGGTGAGGTGGCCGGGTTGCTCCCCTGCGGCACCCCACCCCCCGCCTTGGCAACATTCAAGGCCGTCTGGGGGGAGGGGGTTGGAAATCAGCTTGTGGATCTCCCAGAGCGGGAGGGTCAGCAGCTGGCCCCGAACACCACTCACAGTTCCTCCAAAACACTCAGTATTCAAAAGCCAACAGAAAGGAGACTCTGAGGTGGCCACGGTAGAGTTCTCCCTCCCTCCAGGCTTTCCGGCCTTTTCCTTGTCCCTCTCGAGAGCCATTACCTATGCCGGCCCCCTCTGGGCCCCACCAGCCCCCTCTGGGCCCCACAGCCCCACCGGGCCCCACCGCCTGGGCTAGGAGAAGACTGGTGCTGGGGGAGGGGAGCTCCAGGAAGTCACGGCCCTCCCCCCACCCTGTATTCAGGAAAGTTCCGCAGGCCCCGCTCGCTCGCTGGCTTCTTATTTTGTTCTAACCGCAGGCTCTCAGGAGAGCAGAAGCAAAGGTCCCTGGGGACAGCACTGGGGGGGAGGGGGTGCGGGAGGAGGCGGGGAGCAGGAAAACTGCCCTTGAGAGCCAGGGAGAGGGAAGGAGAGCCTGTCTGCAGCCTTGGGGCCAGAGGACCCCACCCCAGGACCTCAGGGCAGTAACTCCCCATCAGGGTACTTCTAGGGTCACAGGGAAAGAACTAAACTCTGCCCCCCTGGGCCGGGAAGGCTGCTGTTCAAGCATTTCATGCTGTGTTGTGTTGTGTTGTGTTGTGTTGTGTTGTGTTGTGTTGTGTTGTGTTGGAAGGGCGTAGTCTGGTGCCCTGGCAGCTCCTGGCTTGAGGCTGATCCCTTCCTCCGGGCTCTGGGTCGACAGGCTGACACGCCTGGCCTGGATAAACCCCTTGAGGACCCCCCCCAGCCTACAAGGTCGAGGTTCAGGACAGGGGTCCAGCCCCCAGCCCCTTCTGACCGCCGCCCCCCTCTCACATGCCCCCAGCCTCACGCGTGCACCCTGGAGCCGGCCACCAGCTGCCTGAGCCCCTGGCCGGCCCCATACTTAGCCTCCCTGCCTCCGGGAGGGGCCCCCTCCCCGTCTCTCAGGTTCCACGCACAGACCTACGCCACCACAAGCTCTCTGGGGTGCAGCTCCCGGGGTGTGGATGCAAAGGAAGCAGCGGGGGTAGGTGCTGGCTCCAGGAGCTGGCCTCCAGTGAACGCGAGGCCGACAATTAGGAGCCGTCAAGGAGAGCTAGGACCCCAAACCGAAGCTCCTTGCAGCACGAGCACAGCGGGGGCCCCGTTCAGTGCCGATGGAATTTGTCACGGGAAGGACAGCTGCAGCCCGGAGCATGCTAAGGTGTTGACGCCCACCTAGTAGGGTCATCTGTAGGTGCCGTCTGCCTTGTCACCGCTCCCTGGGTACATGCCGGGGGCGGGAGGCCCCGTGGCTGCGGACTTCGTCACAGCCCCGCCAGCTGAGGGCTCTCAGGCCACGCAGAGGGTCTCCAGGTCCGTGCCTCCCGGGGTGGACGTGCATCCCTGGGCCTCGTGATCCCACACGGGAGGTTAGGAACGCACAGATTTACCTTCCCGAGAGGCAACAGGCCCGGCACACGGGTCCCCAGCGCTTAGAGAACACGGGCCGGAGTGAGGGGTGAGTCTGGAGGATTGTCACAGCTTCGCCGGCCCTCGGCCCAGACGTGGCCTGCAGCGTGGCAAGCCGTGTCTGGTGACCTCAGTGCCCGGGGCCCACTGGTAACCAGGGCGGCCAGGGACAGCACCTCAGGTGGTATGTCGTGTGGTCTCAGAGAAACAGCCCCGCCTCGGCCGTGACCTCCGGAGGCACCTCCTAATTTTCTCTAACCTTCACTTCCGGAAAGACAGAGAGGAGCCCAGATCAAACTCTCCTATTGTAAATGCGTGACTAGGTCGGACATGTGTGCCACATACACGTGCCTGACCCCTCTTGCGCCCCTCGGAGCGGGGGTGGGGGGGCACTCCGTCACGGGGACCAACACGCGGGCCCTCACGGTCTTCCAGGACCGTGTCCCTCCGGAAACTACCTGTGTCCCTCCACCGTGGCGTGGCTCCCGCCGAGAGCTGTGGGGCTGGCGGAGGCTGGTGAGGAGACACTCCTAAGACCTGAGATGGCACAGGGCGCTTCCAAATTGATCACATGTGCGAGGTTTAGAGGCTCAAGACGGAGCCGCCGTCCCCGCCATTTATTATCCTGCAAAGTATCGACGATATCCCGAAAGGCTCGCGTGCGTCGGCGGCCGGCCGCGGCCGGTGATGTGCACGCGCAGGCACGCGCTCCCTGGCTCGGTTGCCTTCCGGGGCCAGGCTGAGGTCAGGCCTCCTTCAGGCCAAGCCCACGCTGGCCTTGTGTGGGGACAGCTGAAGGCCAGGAGGAGGCCACTGGCCTTGGGAGAGGCTCCCAGAGCAGAGGCAGCCCCCTCGAAGGTCACCGGGCCGTTCCCTGCAAGGGGAGTGGGACCCAGGGCTGGCCAGCACCGGCAGTGTCTGGTTAACCCCTGCCTGCCGGAGCTCCAAGCGCCTGCGGGGGCCTTCTCGGAGCGCCCTATGTTGGGGACCTCGCCCTGGGTGCCTGGGGCCCAAGAGTGACTTCTCCTTGGCCGCGGAAGACGGGAGCTGAAGCTCAAGCAGGGCCATAGCCGCCCCATTTTGGCGGGCTGGGCTTCCAGAAGCTGGCGGCCCTGTGCCTCCTGGGGAGTTCTCCATGTGTCTCCTGCAGCCCATGGGAAGTCAGGCCCTCGGAGCACTGGGGGGATTGTCCCTCATTTGCCCCGTTAAGCAGGGTCCGGCAGGGGAGCGGCCTTGCTGGGAGTCGGAGGCCAGCACAGACCCCAAGGCCAGCGGGGCTCGGTCCCGAGGGAGAAGGAAGAGGTTCTCCCGGGTTTCCGCATCCCAGGGGCCACGCCGGGCTCTGCTATCCTGTCCTCCCCAGCTTTCCAGGGACGAGGGCCCCTGGCACTCGCAGAGGCCCGGCCCGGATGCAAGAAAGGGGTTTTGTCTGTGGACGCTTGTGAAGAGTTAAAAAGGCAGGGAGGGGGCCGGCAGGGGCTGCTTCAGGTTACCCTTTCTGAATGTCAAGAGAGGAGCTGCCTGGGCCAGACCAACTCCAGGGAGACAAGTTACAAAACATCCAGCAGCATCCACGACTAATTTCTTCCCCTGTTTGTCCTGCAGAGGAGGCTGAGTTAAAAGGCAGTGCTTTGGGGGTTGAAAGGCTCCCTGCAGGGGTCTGCGTGCAAGGGGACCCCAAGCCTCCGCAGCTTTTGTTCGAGGCCGCTAATAAGCTGACTCCTGCTGGGCGCTTTGAGGGCCTGAGGCCTCCAGTCCCAGCCCCGGCGGCTGCCCCTTTTCCAGCGCTCCAGCCCCAGCAGCCGGGGGTGTGCCCAGCATTTCCCCGTCCATGGTGTGAGTGGAATTAGCAGACTATCAAGAAATATTTCTAGGGATTTACATTCCGGTGGTCAAGAGCCTTCTCGTGGCTTTTCTCCTGCGTGCAGGGGTGGGAGGCGCCCCGCAGGGCTGGCCAGGGGGAGGCGGGGGCGGGCCTTGGGGGGTCACCCTCCTCCATCCCACGGAGCCTTTAGGAGGACCACTCCACTCGGCAGGTTGGGACGCAGCGAGCCGTGTGAGGCGGCCACTGTGTGGCTGTTTGCCACCCCCTCCCCCAAAGCGGCTGGATGGCCACCCCCGGCCCGGCCGGCAGCACCACTCACCCGGAGTCGTTCCTCTGTCCGCCCCTCGGGACACCGTCACTCTAAGCCCATAAGGTCCTGCTGCGTCCTTGTCACCGCCCCCCCCCCCCCCCCCCGGGACACGTGCACCAAGCTTCCCGTCACTTCCAGCTTCCATGGGCCCCCACGGGGCCAGCGTCTTGCGTGGACCGCCCTGCCGCGTGCAGGGAGCACCCAGACGGCCTGCCGGGGTCCCACCTGGCACAGGTTGCAAGGAAGCCCCACACCCCCTCATAACAGGGCTGATTCCCGAGATCCCGAGGATCCCGAGATTCCCATCCTCGGGCCAGCAGTGGGCTGGCCAGGGCGAGTCAGGGCGTGGGGGAGAGGGGTGGCGGGGAGCCACAGAGCCAGCACACCCTGTCCCTGGAGCTCACAGGTGGCGTGACATCACATCAGGCTGACAGGTGAAGAAACACGGGCTGGGTGAGGGCGGGAACGGGTGCGGGGGGCTGGGGTGGGGCTGGGTGTGATTCTTCCGCCGGGGTGATGGCTTCCCCAAGGGGGTGACAGTCGGGCGGGACTGAGGGCGGCCGGCCGTGCGGGGATGCGAGTGCAATCTGGGGGGGTCCTGGGGCCAGGGTCTGAGGGCCACGGTGCCCTCGGAGGCCGCGAGAGAGCGGGTGACGGTCGGCAGAGCCGGGCTCCGGGTGCACCCCCGTCCCATCCTGCCAGGGGCAGACGCGGCCTCCGGCCGAGCTTGGAGCCCCATGTGCCTGTGACACAGGACGTCCCCGCCCCAGGGTTGTGGAGCTAGCAGTACTGTCCCCATTTACCATGGGACAAATGGAGGGTCACAGACTCTCTAGGGTAACCTCTCTGGGTAGCCTCCCTAGGGACACCGGGCACGTGGGCCTCACGGTGCACTAGAAGTTACGTGAACCCATGCAGACCAGGATCCTGGCTGGGGCCCTCGAGACCCCCAGCAAGCCCCTCCCTCTCTGTGCCTCGGTGTCCTCGTCTGTCGGGGGGAATATGGTACCCTCCTCGGTGGATTTGGGGCGAGGCAGGGAGAGGCACGTAGGTGAGGCCGTGTGGTACTTTCTCCGTTCCCGGCATGTCGAGGCCCCGTGAAGACAGTCCCAGGCCAGGTCTGGTCCGTGGACGTGTCCCTGCTGTGACAGCAGTGCCTGGGAGCAGGGACAGCTAGTCAAGGACGATGCTGAGGCTCGAAACGGCAACGTGTCCATTAGCTTTGCCCTGAAACAAACCGTCCCCAAACCTAGCAGCTCAAAGCAGCAAACCTTCCCCAAACCGAGCGGCTCACGCTTCCACAGGTCTGTCGAGCGGGCGGACTGGTACGAGCGGGGGCTGGGTGGTCTCGGATGGCCTCGCTCGCAGGTCAGGCCCTCGGCCAGTGCCTGGGGCCTCTCCAGCCAGCTCGCTGGGGCGGTTCACACGGTGGTGGCCCCAGGGTTCCTGGCAGTAAGAGAGGACGGCCCGATGCACACGTTCAGCCGTGCTCCTGACTCGGTGGCCAGGGCACGTCACGGGCGGGGGGGGGGGGGGGGGGGGGGAGGGTGGTGGCCTTCGGGAGCAGCTGCAGGTGTGAAGGAGTTTGCTCTCTTCACCAGGCAGAGCAGAAACGCAAGCCTGGCTCCCTGCTCCTGACCCGGAGCCCGCCCTCCATCCGCCTGCCCCCTCCACCACCACCTCTGCACCCTGACCCCTGGGGCCCGGCCGAGGGGCCCCATCCTCCCGACAGAAAACCACATCTGGACCTGGGCCCTCCAGTAGGTTCACCAGGGAGCCCCCGAGAAGGAGCCCAGGAAGGAAAGACAGGCTCAGATAATCCACAGTCTCCCGCCGGCTCAGGATCGCTTCGTGGGGTCACCTTTCCGCGTGGAGCCACTCACTCTGTCAGGGCGGACAGTCCTCGCTCTGCCAGGTGACGGCCCTACATCCTCGGGAGCAGCAGCCGTCGCCCCGCCCGGACTGCGTTGTGCGGGATGGACCAACACTGGCCGCCAGGGGCCCCGGCAGGTGCCCGTCGGGGACTGGGGACCGGGGCTACGGTCGCCCTCAGAGCAGGGAAGGTGGGGAGTGAGCAGAAGGGTCAGGATGCCCTGCGGGGCTGGAGCCTTGTCACCCACGGGTGGGGTGCACATCGGTGGCCCCCCTGCACCTACATATGGCACCCTTTGCAGGCCCTGGAGGAGGAAGGCAGAGGAGCCGGGGGGGGGGGGGCGGTGAGTGCCAGCCTCGTGCTCTGCCCTCCCCCCTCACACCCCCAGGAGGCGATGCCACGACTATCCCGGGCTCCTAGACAAGGACGTGGGGACTTGCCTAGGGAGACAGAGGGGCCAGTAGAGCCAGGAGTCAGGATAGGGCTTCGGATCACTTGCCCCACCCGGAGGGGGCCCTCTAGGATCAAGCTTTTGGCCTCAGCACAGAGCCGGCTTTATCTTGCCCTGCTGGTCTCCAGCTGCGTGGTCTTGAACAAGACGCTTACGGGCCTGGGCCTCAGTGTCCTTAGCTGTCAAGTGGGGGCACAGTGGTTTCTGTCACACCTGATCCAGTAACCCTAACCAGATACCAAGGGCAGCACCAGGGCTCAGGGGCCGTCCATCGGGAACCAGCACACTGAGCCCAACGTCACCAGGCGCCCAGTCTGCTCGCGCACAGCCCGAGCCCAGCGGTCAAGTGTGCAATTTGCCCGAGACCGACCGACGTGGCTCTGAATACACGCCTTGAACCCGGGCTAGACCTGTCCGCTGCCCTCATTTCAGCTCTGGGGAGCCCCCCAGGCAGGGCAGTCGGAGGTTGTGAACCGGAGACAGGAGCGAAGTGCCCTGGGGCGAAGGCCGCCCCCCGGGGGACACAGGGGTCTCCCCTTCCTGGCGCGATGGCAGGAGGCAGTCCTTGGCGCTCGGGGCTCTGGGCACCCCCAGCCCTGCGCCGCGGGCAGGAGAGGCCGCTCAACCCACCTCTGTGTCCACAGAATGGCTTTCACGGCTGAGACGCCCTGCCGTTCGTCTGCGGGGGGGGTCCCTGACCTCCCTGGGTCAAAGTTGAGGCCTCGCGTTTACCTGTGGTTGAGCAAGCAGCTTCGCCAGAGGCTCCCCGTGAACACGGGCTTGCGCCCCAGAACCCCAGTCCGGCTGGCCTGGACAAGCCCATCACACAGGCCAAGTGCCCCTGTCCCTGCAGCGCCCGGAGCCCCTGGCTCAGGACCGGTTCCGCGGCCAAGGCTCCCTTCCAGCTGTCGGGGACCTAAGGAAGGCAGGGGTGCTGGGCTTTCTGAAACCTGCCAGCTTGTGCAAACGCTGTCTCCCCCCTGCCCAGAGCGCGGGTCACCTGCCTGGTTAATCATCCCGGGGCCCTGCAGGTCAAGGAGAGGCAGGAGGCCAACTCCCTGCTTCTCAGATTCTGCTGAACTAACCGAAACCCTAACCTTCGGGCTTCCCCACTAATTTGTGATAAGGTCTCGCCAAGAAAAACAGCAGGCCAAAGACCCCTGATTTCTTCACAAATTCCAGAGCGCTTGGTTCATTCCGGCAGGGAAGGGGCCCGAGGCAGCCGTGGGTGCAGGGCCGGGGACGGCCTTTCAGGGGCCGCTCTGGACGACCACCTGCCCGCTCCTCAGAGATTGCTTCCAGCTGGCCTGGGCAGCAAAGGCCGAGGGCGGGCCCCGGGCGGCGGCTCAGACCAGGCTGTGCCTGCTCATGTGACGTGTATGCAGACGTGGCCAGCTTGGCTGGGGTTCGTGCGGAGGCTCACGGGCCCAGGCTCCTGGCCTGGCGACCCTGGGGTCCCCGGATGGAGTTGCAGGGATCTGCCAGTGCCCTCGGGCCAGGGACAGCAGTGCCTCTGAGCGAGAGACAGGGCCTTCCTGGAGCCAAGCCTCAGGGTTTCAGAGGGCCAAGGGCCCAGACGTAACACAGGGGTAATTGCTGCGCTCCAACAGCTGGGGAAACTGAGGCCCAGGGTGGAGAAGTGATCCCCTCGAGGTCCTGGATCTCCACACCCTTGCCCACCGTGGTGTATGTGACAGGGCAGTGGCCAGGAGCCCAGAGGGTGCGGGACTGCGGTGACAAGCCAGGACACGGAGGCCACAGAGATGGGCAAGGCCCATTCCCGACAGGGAGGGGACGTGCCCTTCCAGAGGCTCGGGAAACACACGCAGGCCCTTGCCCAGCAGCTTCCAGCAGACGGCCATCTCCTTAAAGAGAGACGGAACCTGTTCTGTTCGCCCCTGTGCAGGGGCCCCTCTCGCTCTGCCCCCCAGCTTGAGGCCCTGGGCGAGGAGGTCAGCAGGGGTCAGAGGACTTTTGAGCCACTCAGTTGGGGCTCGGGCTCTGCATTCCTAGGTCCCCACCCCCAAAGGGGTCTTGGGGACCCGGAATTGCCCCTGATGTATCCCAGCAGGAAAGTCTGTGCCTGCTTTCGGCATCAGTGTCCTTCAGCTCCTGAGCTCCGGTCCCACAACCCCACAGTCGGAGCGAGATGCACCCTGCAGTCCGGGAAGCACAGCCCCAGATTGGGGTGGGAGCGGTGGGGGGGTGGGGGTTCCGGGGGAGCAGCAGCACTTTCCAGGGACAAGCATGCAGCTTAGTGGGCGTTCTGGGGCAGATACACGGGGACCCAAATCCTGGCCGGCCGAGATCGGGGACAGCTCACAGTCTCTCCAAGGTCCCGTCTCCTTGTCTGTAAAACAGATAATAAAGGAAAGCTCAGTGCGTGGGGCAGGACCCTACAGACAGCAGGTAGCTCCTGGGGACCATCTGCATGTGGGTGAAGTACTGGGAGCAGCCAGGATCCCCTCGGGAACCTACGGCCACTGTCATGGCAGATCCAGCCTGGACTCGGAGGACGGGGGTGCGCGGTGGCCCCAGAGCCCTGGAGAGGGAAGGCTGCAGCTGGCCTTGAGCAGAGGAGCACAGACCCGAAGTGGGAGCCGGTGGGGGAGGGCTGCGTGGTCTGGAGGGTGAACGGACAGCACCAACGGGAAGCATGCACTCGTGCGCCCATGCCGTGAAGGGGCAGGGACATGGGCATGTCTGACATGGGTCCTGCCCCACCCTCTCATGACTCTCACACAGCTGACGTGACATGGCCAGTTCCCGCTCCCCACAGCCCCTCATTGCACCCAGGTGCTCTGGCTTCTCCCTGTTCCTCAGCTCCTTCCAGCACGTGCCTGCCCCAGGACCTTTGCACAGGTTCCCCTCCAGGTGTCACGATGGCACTGCCCTTCTCCCAGCCTCTCCTGTCCCCTCATCCTCCTCTTTTCTGCTTTGACCCTGACCGTGGCTCCTCACAGCCCCTCCCCCCAGGGCATGGTGCCTCCTCCCACCTCTGAGGCTGGGGCAGGACTCTTGCTCCCAGAGATTCTAAAACCACCCTGAGGCCGCCCATCTGCAGAGCCGGGCCTTGGAAAGGACGAGAGCAGGACACGCGGCATCGTCCCAGAGCCTGGCCCGGGGCAGACGGATGGCCAGTAAGATGGCCAGTCCGGTCCCCGAGGGCTCAGGCTGGCGGGGGGCATCCAGGAGGGCCCTGCAGAGCAGTGTCTGTCTGCCCTTGGCAGACCCCTCGCCACCCCAGAGGGCTGGCCTCCGTGGATGCTGTTGAACCGCCAGAAACTTAATCTATTATTACACAGAAACTTCTGTGAAGTCAGGGGTTTGAACTCCCCAGAAGTGTTTGCCTGATTCGGGGCCGATAGCGGGGTGATTAATGCTGGCGATAAGGTGTTGATTGGTTCTGGGAGCCGCTGCAGACACAGGGGCTGCTGTGCAGCCCGGCTGGCAATGTGCTCGCCCAACAATAGCCCGTTTATCCAGCGCCCCGCCCGCCCCCCGCCCGCCGCGGACGGGCGGAGAGGGCGCGCGGGCCGGAACCCGGGAGCCCATTCTCTGCGGGGAGGCCGCCCAGGGCCCCCTGTGCTCCTCCTCCCTCGGGCTCCCCCCAGGGGGGTGGGGGCACACTGCGGGTGACACCCCCCCCCCCGGCCTCAGTAGCCGTACCTGCAAAATGGGATACTGAAGCGTCCACCCCAGGGGGCCGCTGGCCCGTGACGTTAGACCAAGTAGCAAAGCCCTCAAGGAGAGACAGGTGTGCATTTATTCCACAGAACACCTGCTCCAGGTGTGGGGCGGCCACGACCACGTGGGGTTGCACAATTGACACAAACCGACTCAAAGCCAGTGCAGAGCGGAGGGGCCGACGTTCCAAAGCGGGGGGTGGCGGGGGGGGGGGGGACGGACAGTCACAAGACCCGTAAGGAAACGCATTGAGGAGGCAGACGAGGCTGGGGCACAGAAGGGGCCCGTCCTAGGTCGGGTCAGGGGGCGGACGTCTCACAGGGAGGGTGCTAGATCAAAGCCTGGGGATGGTGAGCTTCTGGTCATCAGGGCAAACAAGGCTGCGGACGAGGGCCCACCAGAGGAGGCGATGTAGCCAGACTCCAGGAGTCTCACAGGGACACTGGCTTTCACTCTGAGCAGGGCACGGTCACCCAGGCTGCAGAGCCGAGGACAGACCACTGAGGGGCCGGGGCGGGCCTGGGAGGCCCCGGTGTGCAGGTGAGAGGGGGCGGTGGCTGGGCCGGGCCCGGGGAAGGGAGGTGGCCGTGTCCTGCGGCTGCTGTAACAAATGACCACAGACTTAGTGGCTTTAAACAGCACGGATTTATTGCCTACTGGTTCTGCAGGTCCTAAGTCCACAATGGGTCTCACAGGGCTAAGGTCAAGGTGCCAGCGGGCTGCGTTCCTTTCCGGAGGCTCTAAGGGGGATCCGTTCCTTTCCTTGCCCTTCCCAGCTGCTGGAGGTGCCTGCGTTCCCTGGCTCGTGGCCCCTTCCTCATGGTGCTCAGACCTCGCCTCCTTCACCTCTTCTCTCCTCCTCCTGTCTCCCTCTTTCCCGTGAGGATGCTTTGGAAAAGCCAGAAGGGAGGCAGCAAGGCGGAGTAGGGTCTGGAAGGCCCCGGGAGGGAGGCCCACTTTGTCCGCAGGCAGTGCGTGCAGGGATGAGTCTTGCTATGGCCACAGCCTCGCTGCCCCTGCCCTTGTCTGCGGTGGAGGCGGATCAGGGCCCCGGCTGTAGGCGTGTGGCCATGGTGGCTCGAACGGGCAGAGGAGAGAGAGAGGGGGCCGGGGCCAGGCCTAGGAGGCCGTGGACAGGAGCTGGGCTGGGCTCTCGGCCGGATGGGCCAGCGCTTGCCCCGGTGGGACCTGGGCCAGGTCCCTCGTGGCTCCGGAAGGTCAGTCTCGCTCACAGAAAAGGGAAGAGGCGTTGTTACCTTGTGTTGTGGGCGAACGCCTACCACTGGCCTCACAGCCATATATAGAGCCAGACGGAGGTCCTGGGGCCTGGTGGAGCCGCCCCCCCCACTGCCTGGACTCCCCCCGCCGGAACCTCAGCCCCGTTCGAGGCCCAGCCCGGCAGAGGGCGGGGGCCTCCCCGAGGGGAAGCCCATGGCTCCCCAGCTTGAAGGCGGCCGAGCTCCCCGAGGCCGGGGTCGGTTCTGTGGGATGTCATCACCCGTGGTCCCCAGGGTCGCGTGGAGAGGACAATAACCAGATGCCCTCATCCTCCAGTCGGAATGCCTGGCCCCTCGGGAATCAGGCCCGGGTGAGTCCGGCACATTCCAGCTGTGTGTCAGCGGGAGAGTCCCTGGAAAGGCCTCCCACCACACCCACCTCGGGGCTGGGCACGAGGGCCCAGGACGTCCAGCGAGGCCACGTCCCCCGGCGGGATGTGCGGCACTAAATGCTTGTCCTCCCTTGTCCTGGTCCCGTCCTCAGCTCCAGGCAAACCCCTCAACAACCCAAACAGGGCCTTGTCACGGCCCAGGCAGCCCAGCTGCCCGGGGATGAGCAGTCCTGGTTGTCAGGGTCCTCGGCCGGCCCTGGGCAGTGCACAGAGGGCGGACCACAGGAGTGTCTCTGCGACAAGCTGGGGCAGAGGGCTGGCTTGCGAGCCCGGGTGCCCTACAGAGGCGCCATCTCTTTGGAACCCTCTAGAAGCTCTTCCCATGGGCCTCTCTTGGCCACCTCTCAGTCCCGGGTCCTCTGATGGAAATGCGGTTTTGGGGGGACTCACTCAGCGAAAGTAGGTTCCTGGGCCACTGTGACAACCTTTCACGGATGGCGAGTCACCTCTTTGCCTAGCTCCTGCCCCCAGGTCGGCAGTTTGCCTCAACCCCTCAGTGCCAGAGCTGGGAGGTCAGCCTGCAGCACCTTCCCTCGAATGTCCCTTCCTCAGCCGTCTGGCCCTCGGGAGTGTGTGCGTATGTGTGTGGGGGGGAAGCGGGCCCCTCTCCCTGCGTCTGGCTCGTGGCCGAGGCCCCACCCCCCGCACAGCACTGTCTCTGGGGGACTTCCCCCCCAACCCCCGGGAGAGAACCAGAAGCATCCAGAGGGCCACCGTGGGGAGGTGACTCGGGGTTCGGCCCCTGAGGCTGGCACGTTGTGGGCTCTGTGTTCCTCCTCCCCCATCGCGGGAATGGAGACCAGGCTTGGCTTCGGGATGTTTTCCCTCTAGGGTTTCGAGATCAGGGCAAGCCAAGAGTCTGGGGTGCGCTCACCCCAAAGATGTCTGGCCACAGCTGTGTGTCCCGGCACCTTTCTAGAAGCCTCCGGCAGGGATTCTGCTGGGGAGGGGGGTTCACGGCTGCCATTCGCCGGCTTCCGGGTCTCTCCATAGCCTCGCCCTGGCGCTCCCTGACATCAGGCTCGGGCCGGCACTGCCCCCACAGTGAAGCCCCTCGTGCCCAGAGTGCCTCCCGGCTCTCTGCCTGGCTCAGGACGCCTGCCCCGGCCGGCCAGGTGGACTCCTAGCTCCTCTTCCCTCTGCCTCCGCGGGGGCCGCCTTGCAGACCTTGTCTGGCACCTTCACTCCCGGGCCAGGGCCCAGAGGTGGTGTGGATGGACGGCTGTTACAGCCGAGAGCGAGCAGAGGGGCCTGAGGCCCCAGTTGCTTCCGACGGGGCCCGAGGGGCGTCTGACCTTTCCGGCCACGGGGCAGCAGTTGCGTGAGCGTGAACAATCGCCCCAGTGTGCAGGGCACAAGCGGCCTTTTCTTCCTCACCAGGCCAGCGCACACAGCTCCCAGCCCGGCTTCCCTTGAACAAACATATTTATTGTGGCCGCCATGGAGGGCCTCGCCTCACAGCCGGGGCCCGGGGGCCTCTGTCCCACCCGCCGGGGCCCGGGGAGGGGACCCCTGCCCCGGCGGTCTCCCCCACCGGGTCCCCTGCCCTGCAGGCCCCAGCCCCGTCACGCCCCAGGCGGGGTGGCTCCAGTCTCCACCCCACCCCCACCCCCACCAGCCCCCAGTGGCTGCTGGCGATCCCTCCGGGAGCCTGTGACCACCCACAGGCAGCAAGCCAGCTGCTGAGCCACAGGCACGTGGGAGGAGGGGCCTCAGGGACAGCCACACCTGAGCCAGCCCTCACCTCCCTGGGCTCAGCTCCCTCCTCCGTGAGATGGGGAGTGTCACCAGCATGGCTCCGGCCGGCCTGGGGAGCACCCTCCTGCCCGCCCTGGTCTCTGCTCCCCGGGCTGCTCTGGGCTGCTTGTCCCCAAATCCTGCAATATGTACCAGGGGGGAAGGGATGGCCTGGGCGCCTGGGGCTTCCCGGCCCCTCCCTGGGGACGCCCCGAGTGGTGGGCATTCCCAGCTGTGCTCAGCACAGGGGCCTCTCTGGTGCGTTCCCCTCCCCCGCAACTCTGTGGCCCCCTGACCCTTGCTCTCCCTCAGCCCCCATCAATTCGCTTGCCTCCTTCCTCCACCTGGCAGGCAGATCCAGGCTCCTTCCCACGTGCCCGGAGATTGTGGCTGACCCCCAGGTCAGTGGATCCGTACTGGTTCAAGGGCGTGGGCAGGCCATCAGGCCTGCACAGGGCAGGGCAGTACCCCAGCTTCCAGGCAGCACCCCTGGGAAGGAGACCCCGGAGACCTTGGCGGGGGAGGGGGGCGCGGCAGGGAAGGGACCCGGGGCACGGGAGCCCCGTGGGGAGGGGCAGGGATGGGTGCTGCTGTCTCTCCCCTGACCGGTGGCAGCTCGGTTAGCCCCACCCACAAACCCGCCGGAGGCAGAGGACGGAGGCAGGGGGCCAGCCTGTCTCTCCCTGAAGGTTGGGAGCTCGGGTGCCTGGCAAGGGACGTCACTGCTCTGGTCCTGGTGGCCCCGGATGTGTGTGCGAAAGGTGCTTAAGGCACGTGTGGAGCAAATGAATGAAAACTCACGTAGGCCTGAGCAAGAGACGGCTGGTGAGTTTCAGAACTTGCAAGTGACTCAGTCAGGCCTGATCCCCGGTGCGTGACGTGCTGGGCAGGGGCGGCCGAGAAGGGCCTGGTGATCCCACCTGCGTTCCAAGGGCTGGCCTGTCCTGCCCTCCCTCCTCGTGAGTTTCCTCTCAGCGCTTCTGGGAGCTCGATGGCTGTGCCCACCAGGGAGGGCTTTTGTAACAAACACCATAGGCGGTCACCATCTCCTGGTCCCTGAGGCCGGAGCCCGAGGTCCAGGCGTGGGCGGGGCCGGGGCTCCCGAGGCCCCTCTCCTTGTGTGTGGACGGCCGTCCTCCCCCTGTGTCCTCACGGGGTCGTCCCTCCGTGCGTGTCTGTGTCCCGATCCCGTCTTCTTACAAGGACCCCGGTCACACGGGATCAAGGCCCACCCCGGTGACCCTGTGTTACCTTAATTTTCTCTCTAAAAGCCCATCGCCAGATACAGTCACCTTCTGAGGCAGGATGGCATGAATGGGACGAGGCCTCCCCGATTTCTTCAGCGTCTAAAGGACAACCGGAGGCAAGGAGGTGACCTCCGCCTCGGGAGGCAGATGACTTCTGGGATGTGGGTGCAGGAAGCTCTGTCAGCTGTCGGGAGCTGGTGCAGGGAAGGGGGGCTGCCTGAGATGCCAGAGGGCCGCTCACTGGCCGGCCCGGTCCTCCCGCCTGCCCTCGGGGCTTCTCCAGTGCCCCGACCACTGTCCTAGGGCTGCTGGGATTGGGACAGGTCTGCACTCCATTCTAGTCTTGAGAAGACATGGGATTGAGGAGCACTGAGTTTGGAGGGTACTGGGTACTTGTGAGTATTGGGAACCTGGATAGTATCTGGGCCCTGAGTCGCAAGATCCCTGAGCATCCAGGACTGGACAGCCCAGATCCGGGGCCTGTGAGTATCGGAGCCTGAGAGGCCTCGGGGGTCCATGGAGTCACTGGGGCCCGTGAGAATGATGGGCCTGGGGAGCCTCGGGGGTCAGAGGCCGCCTGCTGTACTGGGGGTGCAGGGGCAGCGTGGGTTCCGGGGTGGGGACGGTGGGAGCCAGTTCCCCGGAGAGGAAGCCCCTGGCTTGGCCCCGGGAGGGAGGGGTCAGCGTAAAGTCCCAGCCACGGGGGGGTGGGCTCAGGCTATCTCCTGGCCCCCACCCCAGCCCCTTCCAGGTGTCCCTTTGTGACCTCCTCCAGGGCAAACCCAGTGCGGCAAGGGCTGCTGCCCGACGCAGGCATGGCAGGGAGCAAAGACCGGGAGGCTGCCTTGGTGGGCTCGTGAGCCCGGCCCTCCGGGCTGTGTGCAGGCACCGGGTGGGGTGGGGCCATAGGATGGGAACTGGGTGGACACGAGATGCTGGAGGCAGGTCCCCAGGCAGGGTCTCTGGTCCCCCAGGCGGGGCGCAGGGCTGTGAGTCCAGGTGAGGCGTGAAGGGGAGCAGTTGGCCCCCGAGCCGGCCACCACGTGGGTGCAGGTGGGAGAGGGAAGAAGACGTCACCACTCTCCCAGCGTCTCCACCGCTCGGCCTCCCGGGGGCTGCTGGACGCCTGAGAACCAGGAGCTGACTCCCAGCCGTGTGGCCTGGCAAACCGACTCACAGAGCCGTAAAGTTCTTGTTTTAAAAATCAGTATATTAGCTTAACTTTATAGATTTCAGAAGTGCTACTTGAAAATAAAAATATCCCAATTATGTTTATGATCCCAACGTGAATCCACTCGACTCCGCTCTGGTGAAAAACCTTTGTGTAAGAGGCCGGGAAGCCCTCGTCCTGACTCAGCCCTTACAGACCGCGAAACGCAGCCAGAGGGTCAGAGCTGGAGGGCTCCAGTCACCGGGAAGCCTCTCCTGCTCTGCGTTCCCCTCACCACCTGGGGGCAGAGGCCGGGCCTCGAGGGGAGTCGGTGGGTGTCAGATATGAGGACCGGCTGGGCCGACATAGGTATGCACAAGTGGGGCCACGTGGGAGCTGCCTGGGGGCGGGGTCAACACTCACAGCATCCGGAGGAAGGACGTTCTGGAGCCTTCTTGGGGTTTGGGGAGAACCGATGACAGGGGAGAGCATCCTAGCCTGGCCATGACCAATGGCCTGTGGTCAGTAGGGGAAACGCAATTTGAAGAAGGTGAACGAGGAAACCTGCAGACAGCGGGAAGGAGTGAGCCCCCCCCCCCCATGCAGGGTGGGTCACGATAGGCTCCTAGGCCAAGGGGTGGGCAGCAGCACGGTCATGAGGCCAGGGTGATCAGGGAGGACTCCCTGAGGAGGTGACATTTGATTGAGCGTGACGAGAGGGGCAGAGAGTCCCCGCTTCCAGCCTGAAGAGCAGAGTGAGATGCGGTAGGAGGCGGGGCCCCTGACGCCCAGCCTATCTGCTCTGGGTGTTCCCCGGGCCTCTGCTCACCCTTCTGGGGGCAGAGACCCAGCCAGAGCCGCGGGGTGGGCCCGGAGCCTGGTACCTTTGGGGGCCAGAGGAGGCCAGCCTAGGCTCACCCCAGCCCAGCAGGGTCCCCAGGTCGCTCAGGAGGCCGCGGGGCTTGGCCTGGAAGGGGCCTCTGTGGCCTCCAGCTGTGCGTGCGGGTGTCTGACTTTCCCGGGGGGGGGGGGGGGTGCCCGGCTGGGCCAGGGTCCTCTCGGCCGACCACATGCTGGGCACCAGGCACACACACCGGATGGGACCGCCCTCCCCCCCCCAGCCTGGCTTCTGCTCTTGGATCTGCCGCAGGAATTGGGAGCAGCCCGCTCAGTGGGCTGTAATCGGATGCCAGGCCACCTCTGTTGTTGCAGGTGTAGTGTGGGCGCCCACGGCCAGGTGGGCGGGCACAGCACCGCCTGCCACTCACGAGCCGGCCCGGCACGCAACCTTCAGCAAGGGCTTCCCCGCAGCCTCCATTTCCCTGAGAAGCAGGGAGGACGCTGGCCCGACCCCCGGGTGGGGGTGGGGGGGACCGCGAGGATGTCAGGCTGGCACCTCGTGCACGCCCAGGGTGGAGGGACAGGCCACGGGCACAGCAGGGCGCGTCCCCAGGCTGGACAGGCTGCCCCAGCCTCCGTGGTGCGACGTGCTGGGCGCCCATGCTGCACACGCCTTCCTGCTGAGGCCCTGGGAGGTGGGTGGCAGGCCCAAGGTCACCCAAGGTTATGCAGGATTAAACCCAGCGGTTCTGGCTCCCGACACAGGCTGTTTCCACCCTGTTGTCCTGTTGGAGGCCCGGGCCGGTCCCCAGTGGCTGCTGTGACACATGACCCGACTTCGGTGGCTGGAAACAATACAGATTTTTCATCTTACAGTCCTGGAGGTTTGGTACAGTCTCCCTGGACTAAAATCAAGGTGTGGCCAGGCGGGGTTCCTTTCTGCCAGCTCTGGGGGCTTTCCGGAAGGAAGCCACCCACGTTCGCTGGCTGCGCAGGCAGCCACGGCCGGCGGACCCTCCTCACCTAGCACCCATCTGACCTTCTGCAGAGCCACCTCTCCCCCTCTGACTCTGCCCCTCCTGCCTCTTGCCCTGCGAGGATCCTCGTGACCACAGATAATCCAGGGCAATCTCCCACGGCGAGGTCACCTGCTTGGCAAACTTCATTCCATCCACAGCCTTTCCCCCTTTGCTGCAGAGTGGAATTTGTCCCTGGGCTCCAGGGGACAGGACATGGGTGTCTTTGGGGGCCATTGTTCTGCTCACCATGGTGCCCTGGGTCCCACTGCAGCCCCCCATGGGACGCCTTGGGCCATCCTGCCTCAAATGGGAACCGAAGGTTGTCTTGGGAGGCTGGGGACCAGGGCATGTGAGGGCAGGACTCAGACATCGGCCAGGTCCCCTGGGAGCTAAGGGGGACGGGGCTGCTCCCTGCCATGTCCTAGCCCTCCCAGCGTGCCTTCCTTTATGCTGGTCCCCGACCTCCTCCCTTTAGCTTCATCTGTTAGCCATGCAACGTTCTAGAACATTCTGCTGCACTTTGCCGGCAGTCGTCACCCCGTCACTGTGAGTGGAGGTCCTGGGCCGTAGAACACTCCAGGCTCCTCGAAGGGGCAGCTAGCTTTGGGCACACCAGCAGCTGGGGCCGGGTCCTCTTCAGTGACCCATCCCGCCTGCCTGCCGAGCCCCTCTCGTTGGCTCCCCAGGCAGTTCCAGGCTGGGTGAACGCCTGCAGGAGCCCCCAGAGGCCCCCCGCCCCCCGCACTCTCAGTTCTTCAGTTTGTTCAGTGGTACTGGCTGTTGTAGGTCACTCCGCCGGGCATGTGACGTCGCAAGATCTTTTTACATTAAAAGGTGAAAGGAAGACAATTAAGTTGTAAAAACACGCCAGGCTCTCCTGCCCTGGCCTGCAGAGACTTTGCACAGAAGGGCTGTCTTCTCTGGCCGTCCCCCTCCCCCAGGAGGTGGCTTGGACCCCAGACAGGACTCACACTGGCTAGAAGCAGCCGTACAAGATGGGCGGAAGGGTCCGGATCCAGGGGCTGCCTGGCGCCTGGAGTGTAGACGCCGCGGGAGGTGGCTGCCACGGGAGGTGGCCAGTGGCCTTGGGGCCCGACGGTTCCCACCGAGGGGCTGGGCCTGGTGGTGCCCGTTTGCCGCCTGTCTCGGAGCCCAGGGCCATCTGGCCACTGAACTCGGGTGCTGCGGCGGGGGCCCTCTGTCCAGTAGGGCGTCTGCCCGCCCAGCTGTACTGCCTCACAGGAAGGATTCGCTTGAATGCGGGTCCAGGGGGCTCAGGCCCCCACCCCGCCCTTTCTAGGGGGCAGTTTGCACTTTGCAGCTGAATCAATCAGAGGCAGAAACTCCATGGCGGGGGGGTGTTTACTGATTTGGCTTTTCTGTGGCCAACGATGCTCTGTGTTTGTCCAGGCTCTGTCCTGCCGGGTCCTCTGGGAGCTTTGCAAACAAGAGCCCCGGGAGGGAAGGAGGCCTCCCCTCCAGGGGGCCATCGGGGCCTCCCGTCTGAGTCAATGCAAGCAAAAGCCTAGGGGCCCCAAGGGGGTGGGTGCAGGAAGCCCAGAGGTCCGAGACCTCTGGGTTTGGGTGTGGAAGCCACCCAGCAAGGCCAGACAGAAGACACTTGACGGGCCACCATGACAGGCCGGCCCTCAGGCGCCCAGGGGTGGGTGTTCCTTCCTCCTCTCCCAAACCTGCAGGCGGGGTTCTTGAATTCTCAGCAGGGCCACACAGCCCTCTGTAGCACGAAACAGATTCTCTGTGAATCGAACCTGAGCCAGGAGACCCCGACTATGAGGTTTGGGAGGGAGGCAGACGTTTTTAACAGTGACTCGGGGGCAGCTGGTGTGGCCCAGACGCCCCAGCGAACTGGGACTCACAGGCACCCTAACGACCCCCCGTGCTACCCCAGGGCCATGCTCGCCACGTGGGGACCGATCTTTGTCGCCAAGGGTCTCCCCGCCCCAGGACTCTGTGCTCCTCAAGTGGGGGAGGTCTGGGGCCACGGGTCACCTTCCTTCCCTCCTTTTGAAGTGTTATTCCAGCCCCTTCCCTCCAGGACCTGCCCTCTCTCATCCTCTGTCGGGGGTGGACTTTGGGGCTGGAAATAACCCGGCTCAGGCCTGAGATGTCGGGGCCCTTGCTGTCATTCTGTCGCAGCCGCCCCCCGACTCCCCTCTCTTGGCTCCCAGAGAAGGTGTGTCAGCAGGGAGGGGAGGGACAGAGCCAGAGGAGAGCAGCCTTACCTGGCCCTCTTTTGCCGCCTGCGTGGCTGGCCACAGGGCTCTGCGTGTGCCCGTGGTGCCGGAGGGGGACAGACCTGGAGTACTCCTACCCGACATCCCCCTGCCCACATGTTCACCCAGAGGCCCTCTCCCTGATGCCCTGGGGGAGTGTGCCCAGCACACTAGGCCACAGCCCAGACATGCTTCTTCCTGGTGGACCAGACACACACAAGTATACACATATGTGGGCCCCCCCCCACGGCGTTGTAATATATCCCATTCTAGTTGATTCTATTCTGTTTTAAACAATTTCATTTTATTGATAATACTAAACAGTGTTTATAATAACGCATTGTAAGTTCATAGAAAACACATCATAAGTAAAATGTGTAATACGATAATGTTATTAGTTTAACCACATTAGAAAACTATCACGACCTGTGGCCTGGATGCCCTGTTGGAGCCCACCCATGCCCCCATCGGGGCACCTGCTGACCCAGCCAGGTGGGTTGTGCAGTCGCGAAAGGTTAAAGTTCATGTGCCCCAGTGCGTGTGCACAGACACGGATTTCAGATTTCTGTGAAAACATAACTGGAAGGATCAGGAAGATTCTGTCGAGGTGTGTCGGGTCAAACAGCTAAAAGAAAACAAAACAGAACAGAAGAGTGTCGTAGGGGATTCCGCGAGAGTTTCGTGCTCAGCTTGCCCCGTAAGTGCCTTTATGTTCTCTTTCCACTGGAAAGAAAAAGCCTAGAAAATCTGGATACTCTCGGGTGTGGTGGTGCAGACAGGACTTTGGTCTGCTTTGCAGGGTTAGGGAGTCTGGGGTTAGGACAACATGTCGGAGGTGGCGGTGTATCAAACTCACCACTTCGGGTTTTGCAACCAGCCTTTTCGACCATCTACCAGCGACTCCCCAAGTGCACGGCTTTACAGGCCCGTGGCCCCCAGCAATGGCACGGGACACCGGTGCAGGCTACGAACCGCCTCGGTGAAGGAATGTTACCCCTGGCCGGTCCTCCCAGCAGGGCAGGATGTTTTAGGGGGAAATCATGCAGGTGTCCTCACAAGACATCAGGTAGGCCAGGGGGCAGGGGTGCCGGCCTGCGGGCCCACTTGTGTGTGTTCTCACCCGATCCGGGCTCCCCTGAGCCCGAGCCTGGGCTCCGGGCCCCGGTGACCACCCTCCTCCATGTGGCTGGGGACGTCAGCCACCCTGTTGCCGGTGCCTGAAACACCTTTGTTGATCCCCTCCCGGGACACACTACCGCTCCCCCAAGCCTTGAGCCCGGTGTGTGGGGGCACTTCTGGGGCCCCTTAGGGTCGCACCTTCCCCAGCTGCCCCGCCCTCACCCACAGGGGAGCCTAAGGCTGTTGAGTGCATCCCCCACCCTGCTCACTGCTCACGGAAGGCTTCTCTTTGGAGCCCTGGAGTCGCGGAGGGGGGACAAGGAATGGGAAACTGAGGGATCAAGATCCAAGCTCTTTGCTCAAGGGTGTGTGGGGGACGGGTCTGTCACCATGCATTTTCACGGCACCTGGTGCAGCCAGCAAGGAGGGTCTCCAGGCCGCCACCGCCTGCTTGGGACGCCGTGGGTCCACGTGCGTGTTTCCTCCAGACGTGTGAACATAGGACTCGAGAGAGGTTTCTGGGCCAGGCGGACACCAAGCCGGACCATCAGCCTGGGAGCTGCTCACGCCTCTGGGCCCTAGGAGCCGAGGATGCGTCTCTTGCCCACTCCAGTCCCAAAGAGCATCTGACACCTGCAGGGGACGCGGTGCACCTGTTCGGGGCCCTCCAGAGGGGGCCCAGGCCGGGCAGCC
Organism: Neofelis nebulosa; assembly: GCF_028018385.1. Lineage (NCBI taxonomy): Eukaryota > Metazoa > Chordata > Mammalia > Carnivora > Felidae > Neofelis > Neofelis nebulosa. The sequence continues at coordinate 113,545,187 of NC_080791.1, read as the reverse complement.
TGGAGACTCTGCGGGAGCCGCTCCTGGGTACAGAGCTGGCCGGTGTGGAGCCCGTGTGCCTGCGGTCGTCCCTCTGCCACTGTGCCATCCTGTCACTGCCGTTCCCTGAACCCCTGTGTGCCAGACATGGTCCTAGACCCCGGAGATATGAAAGTCAACAAGAGAGACAAAGTCCCGCCCACAGAGCGTAGGATTTTTCTGGGAAGGCGGCAGGGAAGAAGGAATGTCCGCAAAGAGAAGTGGGGTTTCGGCGGGGCAGCGGAAGGGGGCAAGAACAGGGCCCCGGAGAGGAGCCGAACAGCCCCGCCAGCCCAGTGTCCCTCCATGAGCGGGAGTTCTAAGCTCTGACCCACCAAATGCGTGCTCCTGTGGCCTCGTGACGCGTGGCTCCGGGAGATACCATCATGCATTTCCTTCCTTCAGTTATAGTTTGCCCCTCACGTAGGCCTCTATCGCTTCCAGGGGACAGCCCGGGGTCCGGCCTCGTTTTCCTCCGCGCGGGAGGGGGGCCTTGCCTCCCGCCTCCCCAGCCCGCCCCTGCCAGGCGCCAGGGTCATCTTTTGTGGTCAGCCCTGTCCCCAAGTGCACAAGGCGTGTGGCCTGGGTCCCTCCTCCTCACCGGGGATCTGCTCGCAGGAGGATCCACCAGCACGACGCAGACCTGCTTTGCAAATAGGTGCTAATGCGGGCACACACTCACCCCCTCTCTGCCCCGCAGGTGATCTCTGTTAAAGTTTGACTTACCTCTTCGGGACATTTGTTTTTCCACGTCAACCTTATTAAGTTTCTTAATTGTAATGGGAAGCTTGCTTGGGGGTGCACTGGATTTGCCGGCTGGCTTTGGGGGAAATGGAAATTCTGACTTAGGTCGTCTCGTGCAAGAGTGAGGGGTCTCTCTGAGCGCCTCGGGCCGTCTTCGGAGTCCTCCCCTGGGGTCTGGGAGCATTCTCAGGGGACTCCTCTCATGGGGGGAGGGGTGACTCTCTTACCCCCGACAAGGCACCCTCCCTAGAGCTGGGGGCCTCTTGCTGGGGTAGAAAGCACCATGGACCTACACGGGTCGGTCCTCTGTCTGGCGTCCCTGGTGGCCTCTCGTCGCTTGTCATTAGCCTTGATAATTTCTTAAGTAGATGATCTTATCAGGTGCAAATAACGACTCTTTCCTCTCTCCCAACCTTCGCGCCTAGTTCTCTCTTTCCTTTTGCATTAAGCGGGATCTGGATCTGCGCGTCTATGAGATCGTGGGGTCCCGGCCGTCCTTGTCTTACGTCAGCAGGTCATAGAAATGCGTTTTCCATCAATTAACAGATTAATGGCACCGATAGAAATGTTTCCTGCGCTCCTGGAACTGTTGGCTCTCGCTCTTGGCTAACCTTACCAAGTGAGGGAAGCTCCTTTCTAGTCCCATTTAACAGAAATTTTAATGTAACTTTTTGCTCTAAGAACGTTTGAACTTTGCCAGATGCTTTGTGTACCAACAGGGGTTGTAAACTATGACCTGCCTCCTATTTTCGTACGGCCCCTTGAGCTCGGGATGGTCTGTAAGTTTTTAAAAACGTCGGGGGGAAAGAAAGCAAAAGATGAATAGTCTTGCTGAGGCACTAAAAAGCCGTCCGAGGCCCGAGTTGTAATGTTCCAAGACCCGGTCGCCGGCCCCCAGCCCCCGTCCTCACCCCTTCCGACCCCAGCCGCAGGGTGCGGGGCGTGCACGCTCTCGTCCCGAGGCCCCGTCCCGGCTCTCAGGGCCCATCCATCGGCCATTTCCACCTCCCCCAACACCCCCCTCCCCGGCACCTCGCCATCGTCCCCACTTTGGGCCGTGACCTGCTTGGAGGCCTGGCATCTACACAGCGCCCGGACAGATCCCAGCTGACGCGGTCAGGACGCCAGCCCTTGGCCCTCGGTGGCTCGCACCGTCTCCACCGCACGCCTCCCCCAGCCCGGCCTGGTCGTGGTGCCCCCTGAGCTCATGGCGGTCCTGCGGTAGCCTCCAGACCAGGCGACAGTGCCCCCACGCAGAGGGGGAGGGGGAGGCAGAGGTGGGGGGAGGTTGAGAACGGTTTGGGAATCACAGAATGGTCAGGAACGTGTACAGAGAGCTCCCGTGTGCCCCCCGCCCCTCACCCGCAGCCCCCACCGTTAACATCTCACGTGAGGACTGTGCGTTTGTCACGGCGAACCAACCGGCCATCATTAACCGAAGTCCATACTTCATTCAGAGCTCCTGTCCCCCTGCCGTCCTGTCCCGGGACCCCGTCCAGGACTCCACCTGACGTCTCGTTGTCTCGTCTTCTTGGGCTCCTGTGGCCTCTGCCAATTTCAGACCCTCCTGACGCTTGATGACCTCAACGGCTTTGAGGACATGTTGGGTGTTTTGCGGGACGTCCCTCGACAGGCCGGTCTGCGGCTTTTCTCACGGTTAAACTGGGGTTTGGGAGGGGGACCCAGGGGGGACTGCTGCCCTCCTCGTCCCTCATGACAAGGGCACGTGCTATCGACATGAAATGTGAACAACGTGTCGTGACGTGTCCCATCCCTGTGACGCGGAGCTTGACCGCCTGGCCGGGGCGGCACCCCTCGGGTGTCTCCGCGACCCGCTGGGGCTCTTCCCTCTCTCCTGTTGCCCGTTCGGACCCGCCGGGGTTTGGTCGTGGGGTCCTGGGTCATCCGGTTGGCCCCTGTGAGCCCCGGGGTGGGCAGACTCGGGAAGGGACCCTCTGGAGAAGGAGGCCTGGTGGCCCTTGGCTCAGATCAGAGCCGTGCCCTGGTGTGCGGGGGCGGGGAGGCTGGCCAGGCAGACGGAGTGTCAGGCCAGACGTGGGAATCCACACATGGCCCCTTCTCAAAGGCGGGTGCTGTCCCTGGGGCCCCTGCGGGGTCCTCGGGCCTCTTTCATTGGGCACATCCGAGCCTAGCCTGGCCCATGGTGGAAATGCAAATCTAATTAGTCTGGCATTGAGCCCGTCTTAAAAGTATTAACAGAGCCTTAAACTGTGCTGTTGGATGGGGATGAAGAAACGCCCTAGCCAGAAATTACCGGATGGTGACAAAGCCCCAATTTATTAGTCTTCTCCAATGGGGGCTGTGCAAAGGACGTTAATTACTTTAATGGGACTTATTTTGCTTCGTTGCCCAAAGTAATTGGTTTATTAACCTCTCCTTTCCTTTGGGGGGAGGGAAAGGCGGAGGGCCGAGTGGTGGCCCCGGGAGAGACCGGCCCGGCACGCCTGACCGGCGGCAGCCCAGCCCCCCTCCCGGGCGGTGGCACCCTGTCCCTGCCGGCCTGGGCTGGAGCGGCCCGGCACCCGTGGCCTCGTTCTCGTGGGCCGGGCACTGGCCATGTGTCAGGCGCCGGGAATGTAGCCATGAGAAAAACAGGGCCCCACGGGGGTGCCCCGGCAGAAGGGGGCGGAGCTCCGGGGAGGTGAGGGCAAGAACCTGAGGCCGGAGAGGGCAGGGCCAGCAGAAGGACACGGGGACCCCGGGGGTGGGGGGGGGGAGGGCGGGGGGCGGGCAGAGTGTCCAGGCCGGTGGGCTTGGTGGAGGCCCCGGGACCAGAGAGTGCAGGCCGGGCCGGGCCGCAGGCAGGTGAGGCTCCCCACCCGGGGAGGCGGCCACCCCAGGCTTCAGCAGATAACAGTGATAACAGTTCACATTCCAAAACAGTCCCTCAGCTCCCAGGCAGCCCTCTCAGAACCGGACCGGCTGCTTCCCCGCCCCGGACAGGAGGGCTCTCCAGGAAGGCCACTCCGGCCTGGGGCACTGAACACAGTATCTGATCTGCAGAAATCTGCACCCCACCCCACCCCCACCCCCGCCCCACACTCGGCCCCCGGGGCTGGGGGAGACGCCAGCACTGTCCTCACCGGCCCGGGTCGGGGGGCGGTGGTTGTGGAACTAGACAGGGAAGGCCCTGGCCCTGACCCCCAGCCCCCCGAGAAAAGCAGGATGGGCGGCGGCCTCCTCGTGTCCCTAGACCAGCAGTGAGGGGAGAAGAAAGTGCCCCTTGGGACGCAGGCTGAGCCAGTGCCGGCCCCCACGACCGGCCCCACGAAGCCTGCTTCTGGGTGCGGATCCCGGGGAATTCCCTGCCCTGTTCGTCCAGGGAGAGGGTTTGTGTGTGTGTGGAGGGGGTGTGGCGGGCAGGGCTGGGCGCCTCCCGCCCCAGGGGCCTTCCCCAAGTGGCCCCTGCGGCATCCTGGAGGGAATGAGCCCAGGTGAGTCGGGGGCTGGACTGGAGGCCTCATGGGTCTGGGGGCCACTGTCCCTGCATCACCCGAAGCCCCGGCCGGTAGGTCGCTGTCTGGGCCTACAGGTCACCTGTCACGTGAGAAGGACGCACTAGGCCTTCCTCGCCTTGGCGGTGAGCTTCAGGGGGCCGTGCTCTGGCCAGAGTCCGTGCCTCTTGTCTGGGGGCTGCATACGCATCGCACCCCCGGCCCCCGGAGCACCCACCACCTCTCTTTACAGCTGTCGCTCTGTCCCCGAGGTCAGCTGTGGGCTGAAGGGCCGGCCCTCGGCCCTCTGTGCTGCCTCAGGCCCCGGCTCTTTGGCCAGGCGGGGTGGGGAGGCCTCCAGGGCAGGGAGAGGGGTGTGGGCCGTGCCAAGCAGGTCCCCGCTGCCCCTCCCGGGATCCAGAGCAACCCCATGGCTGCCCAGTTGGCACGAAGGGGGCTCTGGGAGGAAGGAGGCTCGGGGCCCAGCCGGGCAGTGCGGAGACCCCCAGCCTATCTGCTTCACCCCTGAGGTAGGGGCCCAAATGCTGAGCGCCCTGGCAGGAAGGGTTGATGGATGCCGTGGGGGGTGTTTGAGAGGTGCCAGGCGAGGACATGGGCAGTGGGCGCCCGGAGACCACATCAGCCCCGCGTCTCTGAGTCCAGGCGGGAACGGGTGGGAACGGATGCTCCGGCGGCCGGTGGCTCTGCCTCGCGGGGCTGCGGCTTCCTCCGGTTCAGTGGGGGTAACGGAGTAGCTATGACGTGCTTTCTGAAGCACGGGGCCCGGCTCACAGGCGGCCCGTGGGGTGCATGCTGGGGAGGAGGAGGAAAGCGGGAGAACGGAGGAGGGAAGGAAGGGGGCCTGGTGTCGGGCATCTTGCTGGGATGCTGGGGGCCCTCCCCAAGGTTTGGTGGGTCCAGACTCCGGGTCTCTGGGGAAGGGTGGGGCCCTCGGCCCAGGACCGTGGTCATGGGAGGTCGGGGTGCAGTGTGGGGCTTGTGGGTGGCCTGGCACGTCGGGGAATCTCAGGGTGGAGGAGAGGGGTGGAGGGACACTTAACAGGGCCTTCCGGAAAAGGCTCTGCCTCCAGACAGAGGACTGCCACCACCAGAGCCCCACGGCAGACCCCCCGCGCCCGCTGTCACGGCGCTGACGGGCTGGGAAGGGCATCCGCGGGCCCTGCGAGGACCACACGCCCTCAGGGGTGACTCTGCCTGCTTTCTGCTCCTGAGAGCAAAGGGCGAGGGCCTGCCCTGCCCCTCCTGACGTGCCCCAGGGGGCCTGGCTTCTGACCCCCCCGGGCTCACCTAGCCCGCCATCCATCCCTCGCTTTACTTTTGCGCCTTTCCGTCCTGCCGGGAACCCAGGTGGCCGTAGAGGCGCTGGCCGGGGACAAGGCTTTTGGAAGGAAGTGCGCACGAGTCGCTTTTCTAGAAGAAAATCAGTGAGAAGCCCATGTAATTCTTCGTAGACATCAGGGGTTTCCTCCCCTTGTTTTAATCAACGAGTCCCCAGTAAGTCATTCCAGCGAGGCCATTACCGACGGCCCATAATCTCCCGGGGCTGTGGGCAAAACGGGACCCCTGGCTCTTTCGCTGAAAACACTTTTCTTGTTTTCTTTCTCCAGCGCGCTGGAAGCATGCCAACTCGCCAGTTCCATTAACTTAATGAGGGCTGACAGGCAGCAACTACTGTCCTCATAATCTCCCCGGGATTTAAATGGGGTCCTCCTGGCCGCCTGCTCACACCCAACCTCCCCTCTGTCTGCGCGCCCAGCCCCTCCCGGGGACAGAGGCGGCACAGACGTGCGTTTCTTGCCTCAGGCTTTCAGGCCGTCGTCCCGTTCGGGGCACAAGGACGCCTCTCCCCACCCCAGAGGGGCCAGAGCCTGGCCACGCTGCCTTCTTGAGGCTCAGAGCCACCAAAGCCGCGAGCTGTGTGGCTGTGCTGGCCCCGGGGCCCCGCGTGCCTCCGAGGCCACGTCCTTGTTGTGACGGGACCTGGTCCACTCTGTCTTTGCAGGGCCTCCAGCTCCTGAGGCCTCCAAAGCTCTGGGGGTTTTCTGGAACCACCCGAGGCCCCAGCACGGGAATCCACCTGGGGTTCTCTCAAGCCCTTGCCCAAGCTCGCATCTCCTGTCCCCTGCTTCCAAGGGGAGCCCCAGGCGCTCGGGAGGAAGTGGACCCCAACATTCGGGAGAGGACCGGGTCCCGGAGCAGGGGTCTCCGTGGGCAGAGGAGAAGGGAGCATCGAGTCAGATGGCCAACGTGGGCGGCAGTCGAGGGTCCCACCGCCAGGAAGCCCTTCCCCATGAAGGGACTGGAGTCTCGCCCGTTGTCTTGGGGGGCAGTGGGGGAGGGGCAGCACACACACTGCCAGGGCCGCTCGTCCAGGGTCACGGTCAGCGCGGCCCCTCTCACAGCTCATGGGCCCTTGCATGGGGGACGTGGCGCCTGGCCGCCCCCAGCCGGAGTCACCCGCAGCGTCTGAGTAGAAGCCGCCTCTGTGCTGCTCCCCCGTGGAGCCGGCCGGGCAGAGGGAGTGCAGGAGCGGGGAGCTGGGGGAGGCAGGGGTGACTGCGGGTGAGGACGAAGGTCACCACGGCAAAGCACTGAGCCCCGCGGAGCTTAGTTCCTCCCCCGCGAACGAGACCAGTCACAACGTCAGCGTGAGGCTGGATCGCGGAACCTTAGGCTCGGTTCCTGGCTCCGCCGGTGGCCGCCAGCCGCAGTCACGGTCATCACTGAAGTCTGATGGTGCCCCTTTTTGGAGGGACCACGGACAGCACTGTCCGCGTCCTCAGCCACCCCCGTGCGTCCTTTGCTGCCCTCACTCGGGCCACCAGCCACACCGAGCTGTCTGTTACTGCCTCCCCTGCCCAGGCCTTGTGCGTTCGGGCCTCCTTGCTGGCCGCCACCCTCCTCCTCTCCTCACCCCTGCGTGATGCCACTTCCCGGGAGGCCTTCCCCGGCTGTGTCTCGGGGATCGCCACACTGGACTCTCCATCCCCGTGCCTTGTGTGGCAAAGGTGGCTTGGGCCAGGGGCCCTGTCCCCAGCAGCGGTCACTCCCCTGCCCAGCTGGTTTCAGCTCCCCAGAAAGCCCTCGGTGCCAGCTTCTCCCCATGACCGCCGCCCCCCCTCGCCTCCCTTCTTAGCACCCCCGGGGACGAGGTGGGTGGCCCAGGACGGCACTCACGTGGGGGTTTCGTGCTGCTCTGGGGCTACTCTGTTCCTCGGACACGACTGCCACCACGGCACCTCCCTGGGGCACCGTATACTGCACCGCCCTCCCCACGAGCTGAGAGGCCGTGCAAGGAGGGCCTGGTCTTCCTTACCCACCCCTGCTTCAACCGCAAGGCCGTGCTCTTAGCAGGAGTGTGGGCACCCGAGCCGAGGTGCGTTGAGTTGCCGTGGTTGCCTGAACAGAACCGGAGGGAACCGAGTTTCCCGTCTGGCCTAACTGGGGTCGTGTGAAGCAAGCTGTGTGAGCGGAGTGGACGTGGTGTAAGTGATGTTGAGCCAGGGCAACTTGAACTTGGGGGGTTGCAGTGAGTAGCCTGTTGGTCTGACCTGTGTCCGGGGGCTCCCTACCGGGACCCCCTGTCTTGGGAAAACAGAGAGAATTCGTCCCTTTCCCCTGGTTCTGGGATATGCCGAAACGAGTTCCTATCTGTTTCGGTCACCTGTCCCGAGGTCCTCAAAGAATTTCGCTGCCAACCAGGGAGGTCTGCTCCGGCTGGCCCAGGCTCGGGGGGCCAGCACGGGATGGCTCTGATTTATGGATCGTTGGTATGAAAAAAATCTTACAAAGACCTCAGAGCCATACGCATTTAATGTGACACATGACACGGCAGTCTGAGGGGAAGGGAACGTGTGTCGCGTCAGGCCCCGCCCCGAGCACCTGCCGCTCATGTTTTATTTGTTCGGGCACGTTGTGAAGGGCCGAGCGGGCCACCCTCAGAGTCTGGATGTCACAGGGCACGCAATAGGGAGCCATGGCGGGATTTGTGGGTGGGGGGAGGGAGGGTCGTGGATCCCCGGTTTGTCTCTTGGCCCAGAAAGCCCCCTCTGGCAGCCACGCTGTGGTGGGTGTGTTGGAAGGGGGAAGCTGGGCCACACTGGGGAGTGGGGAGTCCCCTCTACCTGCGTGGGTCCCTGAGCGCCCTCCCCCGCCCGAGGAAAGGGTTCTTCCCCCAAGATGCCTGTGCCCTGGGCAGAGCTGGGAGGGCCCGGGTGTTCCCCTCCTTTCCTGTCCTCCAAAGCCTGCCCTGTGTCCCAAAGCACCACCCAACACCTCGCGTGCCTCTCCCCCAGCTCCCGCTGTCAGGAGCCACCTGAGCACCCACCAACACTACCTGGTTTTAGAACACTCCCGGCACCCCCGGACGCAGCCCTGTACCCCCCGAGCAGTCACCGCCCCCTCCCTGCTCCCCCAGCCCCTGGGGAGAAAACATTAATCTGCTTCCTGTCTCCATGGTTTTGCATATTCTGAATGGAATCACGCAATACGTGTCCTTTCTGGCTCCTTTCACTTAGTGAGATGGTTCTGAGGCCACCTGTGTGGTGGCATCAACCGGGCCGTGGCAGGGGACTGACTGTGCCTCCCGCCAAAGGAATAAGGCCATGGGCAGGCGAGGAGGTGACATGAAACCGACCATAGTCCCAAAGCCAGCACGGCCGGCAACGGCGAGCCACCCCTGCTCGGAGAGATGCGGCTCTGTCCCAAGGCTGTGGGCCGAGCCTGCGTCCCAGCTTGAAGACCCCATCCCCACGGTCGTTCGGGGACCGTGGCAGGGAGGGTCCTAATCCCTGCGGGTCCCCGCTCCCGATCTGGACCCGAGTTTCCGGGCCAGAGCCCTACGCCAGGCTTCCTCGGCCTGTGGGGAGGTGAGCCACGTCTTTCCACCCTGGCCACGGGGGCCGCGGGGGGTCTGAGGGCTCTCAGGCCGGGGGCTCGTCACCGGCTTCCACCCCCAGGCTCTGCCTCTGAGCCCACGCCGAGCCGGACGTGGGGAACAGTATGGGCCACGCAGCCTCGGCCCCAGCACCGGAGGCGAATCACACGCGGTGACATTTGCAGTCGGCGCCCGGTGCTACGGGCTGTGCTGTGATGTGAACACGCGGTGGGCTCGGGCCAGGACGAGGGTGAGGGGCACCCACACGACCCCTGGCCCGGCAAGGGTCTGTGGGAAGGGGTCTGCAGAGAGAGAGCTCAGCAGCCAGCCTCCGCCTGGCTGGGCCTCTCCTCCGGCCGCTCTGGCCCGGGGCCACCACGGGTCAGCTCAGGGGCAGCAGAAGACAGGTGCAGGGTCACCGTTGCCCCCTGTTTCACCTGACCTCAGAGCACAGTGGCTTCTCTGACCTAGGCAGGGCCGTGCGGGGGAGGGTGCTGGTTCCAGTCACCGGGATTTCACAACGTGGGCCCGCGGGGCACCATTTGCGAAGTCGCCTGACTCGGCTGTGGACTTTCCCGAGTGTACCTGGAGCCTCAGGCCGGAGCTGGAGCGGCCCCGGGAGGCGACTCGAGGCTGGGGTGTGGGTGGGGAGGGACTGTGGGGCCCACTGGGCAGGATGTAGATGTGGAGCCCAGCACGGGCCAGGGGAGGCCTGGAGACCGCCCCCCCCCCCCCCCGCCGCCCCGCGCACACACACACACATACACAGATGGGAACCTGAGCCCAGGCTGGAGGGTGACCTCTCATGGGGACAGGTTCCCCCAGCAGCCTGAGCTGTGATGGGGGCTCCCCTGGGAGTCCCAGATGGTGGGAGGCCTTCTGGCCTGGGAACGAGAGGCAGGCTGTGGACGGCGGGGGACTGGGGGGGACAGGCGAAGCCGGATGCCCAGGCGTTATTTCCTGAAGAAGGAAACTCCTTTGGGCCGACCGGAACGTGTTGGAAATGGGGATAATGGGACGTAGAGAGAATAGAGACAGCTGTCCCTCCGAGTCCCGTCCCCAGGCTTGTGTGGGACATTTCCATCAGTGATCTGGCACCACCAGCCTCCAGGTGGTTCCAGGGACGTACCCCCGGGACCCACAGGCCCTGCCTTCAGTCCCGCAGGGAGGCTGGGACACGAGGCTCCGCCCACCTCCCCGGGCCAGGCAGGGACACCCTGCCTTCCCATCAGAGCTGGCACCCAGGAGCAAACACGGTGTCAGACGTTACTGACCAGCGAGGCCAGTGGTTTTAGAGCTCGAACTGAGGGGCCCTCCTCCCACACCCCTCAGGCCTCTGGAGGGGAGGTGACAGCAGCCCGGGTCTCCCCACACCATTCCCAAACCGCTTCCTTTGGACAGACCTAAAAGAGGGAGTCCCTGGAGTCAGCTACTTTTTGGGAGTGGGAGAGCAAGGATCCTGGGAGACGCTCCCACGGCCTCAGGGAGGGGTCCTGGGTGCAGACTTTGGGCATAGGTGTCACGGGGCTGGGTCGCAGGGCACGGACCTTCGGGGACGGGTGTCACGGGGCTGGGTCTCAGGGAGCAGACCTTTGGGGACGGGTGTCACAGGGCTGGGTCTCAGGGCGCAGACCTTCGGGGACGGGTGTCATGGGGCTGGGTCTCAGGCCACACTAAGAACAGCAGCCCCGTCTCAAGATTAGGGTGGTCCTCTGCCCTCTGTTCCAATCATTTCTGCTTATGGTGCTGTTCCCCCCGCACACCCACTTACTTTGGGTTTAATTTGGTCTTCTTTTTCTAGTTTCTTGGGGTAGAAACTGAGACCATTGGTTTGAGGCCTTCCCTCTCTGTTAGTGTAATCATGGAATGCTATAAATTTCCCTCTGAGAACCGCTTTAGCTGCATCCCTTAACTTTGGCTGTATTGTGTTTTCATTTTTTGTTGTTTCAGATGTCTGCGTACAGCAGGGATTAACTGCCCCACCAAAGTGTGGTAGAATTTGGGGTAAGGCCACCTGGGCCTGGTGTGTTCTTGTGGGAAGATCTTTAACACCCCTTTGATACCTTTAGGAGGTGCAAGCTTATTCAGACAGTTTATCCACTCCTCAGTCAGTTGCAGGGAGTTAGCATTTTTTCTAAGAACGTGCCCAATTCTGTCTAGGTTTTCCAAAGTTGTTGGCATATAGTTGTTGAGAATGTTCTTCTGTTGTCTGTTTTATCCCGATTTGTAGTATTTCCTAATTTTCTTTTGTAATATTTTTATTCGCATCTTGTCTCAGTCTTGCCAGAGCCTTGTCTGTTTTGTTGGCTTCTTTAAAGAACTAAGTTTTACTTTATTTAGAGATTTTCAAGTAAGACTTTCGTGAAGGGCAAAGAGATACCGTACTCTAGATAAGACATTCCACATTCTAAAGATGTCAATTCATTTCTTCCTGGTTGAGCAATAGATTTACTGTAATTCCAGGAAAAAAAAACCCAACAGGTTTTTTTCATAAGACCTACTATCCTGAGTCTAAAACATCTGTGGCAAGAACAGAGTTGAGACTAGCAAAGACCTTCTCTAGAACACAGATGTCAGTGGGGGAGGCGGTGGGGGGGGGGGTCCCTGGGTGGCTCAGTCAGTTAAGAGTCTGACTTCGGCTCAGGTCATGAACTCCCAGTTTGTGGGTTTAAGCCCCATGTCAGGCTCTGTGCTGACAGCTCAGAGCCTGGAGCCTGCTTCCAATTCTGTGTCTCCCTCACTGTCTGTCCCTCCCCCACTCACACTGTCTCTCTCAAAAATAAAAATAAACATTAATTTTTTTTTTAAAAAAAGAAGGCAGGTATCAGGGCTTGGTGTGAGGCTGATTTGGGGGTGTGAGGTCAACACTCAGCCAGGGCGTAGAGCGGGGAGCCCAATGGGGGGCTCTGGGGTGTGCTGACAGCACTGGGATGAGGAATTAAATGTCAGATACGATCCTTACAACTCTTTGAACGCACGGGTTAGGGGGGTTAGGGGCACCTGGGTGGCTCAGTCGTTGAAACATCTGACTCTTGATTTCAGCTCAGGTCATGATCTCAGGGTTTATGAGTTTGAGTCCCACATTAGGCTCTGTGCTGGGATCCTCTCTCTCTCCCTGTCTGTCTGCAGCTCTCCTGCTTGAGTTCTCTTTCTCTCCCTCTCTTTCTCTCTCAAATAAAAAAGTTTAAAAGATTTAAAAAAAAAAAAAAAAAGAACCACGTGGGTTAGTTAGTATCTTTTGAACCTTAGCATCTGGAACTATTTCTTATACAAGACCCAACAGCATCGACTGTGACCGAGAAACACTGATCGAGTTGTTTCTATAAAATTAGAGTTCCTGTTCCTCAAAAGGCACCTGAAGGAAAGGGAGGTGATTTGCACGCTGGGATCTTCACTCATTTTCTGGCGTTTGCTGCAACAAATTACCTCAAACCGAGTGGCTTCGAACAACACACACTGATTATCTCTGGGTCCCGCAGATTAAATCTGACGCGGTCTGACGGGTCTGCAAGGGGGCGCGGGGCTGGTTCCCCCCGCAGGCTCGAGCAAGGAAACCATTCGCTACCTGGCCTCTTCTGGCTTTGGGGACGCCATCGGCTCGCCGCCCTGCCCTCAGGGACACTGTCGGGAGGGGACGCTCACAGCCGGGACGCTGTCACTCTCCGGCCTTTCCCCCACGGTCACAGCTCCCTCTGACCACAGCTGGGGAGGCTTCTTCGCCTTTAAGGACTCCGGTGTCTACTCGGGCCTGCCCAGAGAACCCAGCGAGATCACCCCATCTCAGGGTGCATCATCTTAATCACATGTGTAAAGTCCCCTTTGCCTTCTAAGGTGACATGTTCACAGGTTCTGGGATTAGGGCATCTTCCGGGGAGCCCAACACAAACCGACCAAGAACGGGGAGCCAGGTAGGTTAGGTAGACGTTAGAGAGACAGCAAGAGCCCAAGTAGCCAAATGGAACAACAGCCCAGAGACTCGCTCAGCCTCCCCAGCGGAGGAAGCATCTGGGGCCACTTGGAGTGTGAAGGCACAGTTCACACTCACTTTGTGGGCGTGCAGGCGGGGCTGTGGGGCCCGGGGTCTCCCGCACTGCTGGGGGGCGGGCACGGCCAGACCACCGCTCTGGAGGGCAGTGCAGCAGCATCTCGGCCGAGGTTCGAACTCACACACCCAGTGACGCAGCCGTCGGGGGCCCGGGGTGGGGGGGGTGACGCCCGAGCAGGCAGCAGAACGCCGTGGCGTCCTCTGGCTGTCGGCCACACGCGCGTCGCGGGAAGAGAGGGAGGAACTGGGAGTATCTACACAAAGGAGTATTTTCCACCCGTCAAAACAAACGAACCAGAGCGGCACATGACCGTCTGGGTAGGTCTGCGCAACGAAACACCCAGGAAAACCATCATGCGCTTTTGTAAAGTCTAACGCACTAAAATAAAAAACTACGTGCCTTGGGCGGGGGGCTACGTATAGGTGGGATAAAATGACGTCAACAGGAAAGCAAGGATGTGAGCAACACAGATTTGGGGTGGTGTTCACCCAGGGTGGGGAGGCTGGAGGACGGTGGGGGTGAGGGCTGTCGGGGCCAAGCTTTTCTTTGGCGTGCTGGGTTTCCTAGGTCTTTTCAATATTACTAACGAACCCCAACTAAGTATGCAACAGTGTGTGAAAAATGAAACTCCACAGCCAAATGAGGTTTATTCTGGAGAAGTCAATCAAGCCCATTCAACATTCAAAAGTCAATTAATGGGGGCGCCTGGTGGGGGGTGCTCAGTCACTTGAACATCTGCTTGATTTCGGCTCAGGTCATTCATGATCCCAGGGTCGTGGGATCGAGACCCACGTCAGGCTCTGTGCTGAGGGTGGGGCCTGCTTGGGATTCGTTCTCTCTCCCTCTGCCCCTCTCCCCTGCTCATGCTGTCTCTCTCTCAAAAGAAATCAACATAAGCCGTCACATCGGTGGGGGAAAGAAGAAACATCATACCCTGTCAAGTACTGCAAAATTTGACAAAATCCAGCACCCACCCAACCCTTGTCTCACGGGGGCGGGGGGAGGGGGTTCCCCTTCATCCGGGCAGCGAGGAGCAGATGTGTGGCATCACCAGCCCTGCAAGGCCCTGGCCTTCTTGCCTTCCCCAAGCCGGGGCGGGGAGGGGGGTGGCCAGGTGGGTCCACCCTCCCTGTCAGCAGATAGGGAAGACCCGGAGGGTGGCCTCGCCCAGGCAGGGTGGGCACCCACCCTGCAGCCCGGGCACCTCAAGGTGATCAGGCTCCAGGGGTCTCCTGCAGGGGTCAGCGTGCCCCAGGCCTCCATCCTGTCACCCGTCCCACCTGCCTCTTCCTGTGTCAGAGCCACCAGAAAAGGGCACTGGGCCACCACCTTCCCAGGCCAAACCCGGCCCAGAGAGAAGAGAGACCCCTCCTGGAACGGAGCCAGACGGGCCCTTTCCTTGCAGACCGCGGAGTCCTTTGCCCGCAGCAGAGGGGGGCCGGCAGGCAGGGCTGTCCCCACGGTAGGCCCGAGCGGAGCTGGGCCAGGTCCTGACGTCCCAGCCCCGGCTTTCTGTCAGCCTGGCCGGTGCTGCCTGTTGGCAAAGGCCAAGGCTTTGTTCTACAGAGCTAGTGAGGGCGTCAGGCGGCAGCTTCGAGAAGCCACTGACGTGGTCGCCGGCCGTGGCCCTTTGTTTGAGCAAGGCTGGATCTCAGGAGCTCTGAGCATTCTTCTCCCCGGACCTCAGGCCGTGTCCAGGCTGGGCCATCACGGCCGGAGGGGGGCCCTTCACACCGAGGTGTCCAGAAAGCCCCAGCCTTCCGCCTGCTCCCACGTCATTGGAGGTGACTAGAAAGAGTCGGGGACGTGAGGCCGGGGTGGCGTCCCCTCCCGTGTCTCTGGCCTGGCTGAGGGGCTGAGATCCCACCCTAGAAGAGCGATCTCTGCGTCTTGGGGCCTCCCTGGTCTGCTCCCAGCTCCGCCTCTGGTCCCCCGATGGGGAATGTGTGCGCGTGTCAGTGCGCCTATGAGTTCGTGTGCGGCATCCCCCTCCTGCGCGGGGTGTGCTCTGGACCCCGGCCCCTGCGTCCGCCCCTCCCTGTCCCGCTGCCTCCGGGTTCTCCCGCTCTGTCATGGAGAGCACCCTCGGTGGCTTGGGCCGGAAAGCGGGGAGGCCGGGGCGTCCGTATCTGGGCTCAGCCCCGGCTGGCCCCGCACCCAAGCCTATCCCACCCCAGTGTCCTATTGCAGCCGCCGTCAGGGCAGCTGTCTTGCCCGGGGCGGGGGGGGGGGGGCGGTGCCCTGGGCGGGGGGCGGGGGGCTGGCGGCTGGGCGTACCCCGCTCACGCTCCACCTGTCTGCCCACATGCCCAGGTGAGGCTGGGGTCCCCTCGGATCCCGAAGGTCCCCCGGAGCGGCCCCACACCTGTCCTCTCCCCACTGTCTCATCAGCACCATGGAGGAGGAGACATCGCCCGCTGGCCTGGTCCGCTGGTCCCTCCACCTGCTGGCTGGGCGGCTCGGCTCCCTGAGGCCTTCCAGCCTGGCCATTCTTTCGGTTCGGGGCTGAGCATGGGCCCTGCACCCTGTAGGGGCTGGAAGACGCTCCAGGAGGAGAGAGGGAGGGACCGAGTCCCCGCGTGCATCTGAGCCGCCCTCAGTCTCCACAGGGCCCGCACCTGAACTGCCCTAGGAAACGGCCAGCCTTCTCCCGGGCCTCCAGGGAGATTCCTCACCCTCATCCCTGCATCGCCCCAGCCTCCCTGGAGCAGGGAGGCCTTCTGTTGCCCTGAGGTCCCCCATTTTGGAACTGGAGCCACCTGCGGGCCTGGCTGGGGGCTGGCCAGCCTGACAGCCAGGGTGGAGCTGAGAGCCTGGGCCGAGCCCTCAGCTGGGCGTCCTCCCCTGCCCGTGCGGTGACACCTTCTCTCTGCCGAGGGCACGCGACTGCAGGGCTCCTTTCCCAGCTGGCACCCGTGGCAGGGTCCTTCCCCGGCCACATGTGCCCTTGGCCGTCACCAGGCGTGCACCCCCCCCAGGTGCTTACAGGCTAGCCCAGGTGGCCAGGGCCGGGTTCTGTGTGTCTGGCGGGGGGCCAGGAACGGACGAGCGTCGGGCGGAGAATGGCCATGGCTGAGCGCGGACCGCGACCGGAGGCCATCCTCGAGCGCACAGGCGTGAGCACAGCGCGCACAGGTGAGCAGGTGGGCTCAGGTCTGCGAGCTGCATACAGGGGCCGCAGGTGCTCACACGACAGGACGTGCTCAGGGAGGCTCAGGTGTGGGGGAGCTGACCTGACTGCCCTCCTCCGGCAGCGACCCTGAGCCACGCAGCATCTGCTTCTCCCCGAGAACTTTATTTTTGTTTTGTCATGTTTTTTCTGAGTTTACTCATTTATTCTGAGAGAGAGTGAGCATGAGCAGGGAATGGAGAGAGAGAATCAGAAGCAGTCTCTGTGCACTGTCAGCACAGAGCCCGGCACGGGGCTCGATCCCACGAACCGCAAGACCGTGACCCGGGCTGCAATCAAGAGTCTGCCGGGCAACCCACCTAGCCACTCAGGCTCCCCGAAAGCTGCCCCTCTTGAAAGCCTTTAAAAAAAAAAAAAACGTGGTGTGATGTATTTATTATAAAGGTTACTGTAATATATAATATATACGCTTTGTAATAAAGCACGCAGATCTGAAATGAACAGACCAGCTTAGTTTTACAAACGTAGACACTACCCGGAAACAGCCGGATCAAGACGTGGGACGTTTCTGTCACACCGGGAGCCCCCTCCCTCCCTCCCCGTCCCGGGGAGCCCCGCCCCCTCCCAGAGCTCACAGGTGCTCCGACGGGCCCTCGCCGCGGCCAGCCTTGCCTGTCCCCGAGCCTGCATGGACGGACACACACACACACACACACACACACACACACACACACACTGTGTGGCCGGCTCCCTTCTGGGAACACGACGTTTCTGAGATTTGTCCCGCGGCCGCGTGCGCCGCTCGCCTCTTCCGCGCGTGGCCGTCTCGCACCGCGCCCCGAGCTGTCAGCAGCGCGTTCTTTGGTGTCCCTGGAGGCACACGACACCCTCTGGCTACCTGTGCTGCTGCAGGTCGACGTTGGTCACTCGGAGCTTTAGGGACGCGGAGTGAAGCCGCCCTCGGTTCCGACGGTGCCTTTCGGTGGACGTGTGCACCACTGTCCCCGGGGGGCAGCACCCGCGGGCCTGTCGCGCCACGTCGTCGCTGACGCCTGACGTCGTCCGTCTTCCTCGTTCCGGCCATTTTAGCCAGTGCGCAGAGCACCTCATTGGGGCGTCGATCAGCGTTCCCCCGACCAGTCGTGGCGTCGAGCGCCGGTTCGTGGGCGCGTTGGCAGGTGGACGCCGGCGTCGGGGAAGCGCCCGTTCCAACCTTTGGTCTGTTTTTTTTTTTTAAATCATGCGGTCTTTTCCTCACCGACCTGTAGGCATTCTTGATACTTTCTGGATACAAGTCCTCCACCAGCCTTAGAGGGTCTGTTCACTCTCTCGATGATGTCTTTCCATATGGAGAAGCTCTTAACTTTAAGGAAGCCCGAGTGGTCAAACATTTGTCTTTTATTGTCGGTGCTTTTGTGTTGGGTTAGATCTCGGCCGTTCCCGAGGTCCCGCAGCCACATCCTGCCGTCGTGTTCTCCGGGACGGTCTTCGCCGTCCCGTTTAGGTGTCCGGCCTCGCCAGAATTACTTTTATAACTGTGTAGCAGGAACCACGACTCGCGCTTTTCCGTATGGATATCCGCTTTGTCCCGGGACCGTTTATCGAAAAGAACATTCTTTCCCCGCTGGACTGAAACCGTGCCTTGGTTCCAAGCCGAGTGATCGCATGTATGTGTTTGTGCCTCTGTATGCTCCGGGCCGTTCCGCTGAGATAGTCATCGATCGAATCTAATGCCACCTGATTAACAGTGCGACCTAAGACTGCCTCCACTGATACCCTCCGTTCCTCCCTGACGCTTGGCGGTGAGGCTTGAGCTCCGTCGCGTGAATCTGCCGAGCTCGTTGTTCTTCAAAACTGTTTTGTCTGCTTGGGGCTCCTTGCGTTTCTGTAAATATTTTAGAATCTGCTTGAAACTTCCCCCCAAAATATTAACAAATAAAAGCATTCAGAGACTGATTGGAGTCACATCGAATCCGTACCTCAAAATGAGCACCTTACGGATATGGTATCTTCCAGCTCGTAAACCTTGTATCCTGAATTAATTCATGGCTTCTTTCCTGTTTTTCACTAGTGTTTCTGTGTAGAGACCTCGCTCGTCTCCGATAGATTTATTCTGAGGCATTTTATGGTTTAGATGCTGCTGTAATTGGAACCTCTTTATTTTTTTTCTGATTGCCGCTAGCATATAGAAATGCCCTTGGTTTTCGCGTGTTGTCTTTAAAACCAGTGCTCTTGATAAATTCATTGGGCAACAGAATGGTTTGTCTGAAGATTCTGGAGATTTTTTTTTTAAACATCTATGATTACATCATTTGCAAGTAATGATGGTTTTACTTTTCTTCCCATCCTGTCATTCTGTCTTTTGTTTCCTTTTTCTTCCCTTGACGCGCTGGCCGA
The DNA here is from genome assembly GCF_028018385.1 of Neofelis nebulosa. NCBI lineage: Eukaryota > Metazoa > Chordata > Mammalia > Carnivora > Felidae > Neofelis > Neofelis nebulosa. The sequence goes on along the minus strand of NC_080791.1, from coordinate 113,526,500 downwards.
GGCTTTCAGGATGATGTCAAGTACAAATGGTGACAGCGGACGACCCTGCCTGGCTCGCTGTCTCAGAAGGAAGGTGTCTAATGTCTCACTGTGGAGTATGATGTTCACTCTACTGGGTTTTGTCTGGTTTCCTGCATGTATTTGCTTTCTACATAACACAGCTTCCGTCTGTTCCTGGTTGCTTCTCAGTCGCGTTTCTGACTGTGGGTGGGTCTTGAGTGTCATCAAATGTTTCTCTGATCTTTTGAATTGATCACATGTCTTTTCTTATGCTTATTCTGTTGATTGTGGATTTTACTCTGTGATTATAAAATAAATATAATTTATTCTTATTCTGTGGCTTATTCTGTGGGTTGGTTTTCGGATGCTAATGCAACCTTGGATAAGTGGATCAGACCTCATCTAGCGTATGTCTTTATAGACAGCGTTGGGTTCAGATTCTTGCTATTATGGGCAGGACATTTGCACCTACAGTTATGAAAGATTGGCCTGTGATCTGCCTTCTGCTTCATAAAAATCCTCCAAAAGATTTGTAGAAAACTGGTGTTATTTCTTCCTTAAATGTTTAGAAGAATCTACTGATAAAATCACCTAGACTTAAAGTTTTATTTATTTTTTTAAATTTTTAATGTTTGTTTATTTTTGAAAGAGAGAGACAGACAGACAGACAGAGTGCAAGCAGGGGAGGGACAGAGAGAGGGGGACACAGAATCTGAAGCAGACTCCAGGCTCCGAGCTGTCAGCACAGAGCCTGACGCGGGGCCCAAACTCACAAACCGCGAGATCATGACCTGAGCCCAAGTCGGATGCTTCACCGACTGAGCCACCCAGGTGTCCCTTGTTTGTTTATTTTGTGCAAAGATGATTAAAATTCCAAATGTAACTTACGTAATTCATACTGGGAACTTTGAAGTTTTTAATGTCTTGTGTCTGTTTTTATATATTATGTTTAAGGAATTGATATATTTTAACTAAGCTCTCAAAATTATGTTTGTACATAATATCCTCTGAGTAGAGTTTTTGATCCTCGAGGTCTATAAAGATGTTCAATTTTTGATCTGTTGGTGATTTGCAGCCCCACGTCCCCCGGTCACTCTTGCCAAAAGTTTGTCAATGTCATTAGTTTCTTCAGGGAATCAAAATTTGGCTTTGCTGATGTTTTTAACGTAAGGTTCATTTTTTATTTCATTGAGTTATACTCTGTGTTATCTCTTTCTATCAACTTTCTTTGGGTTTAATTTTTTTTAAAACTTCTTAAAACAGAGGTCAGCCTCCCTCTTCTCTAATATACATTAAAGGTCATCAGTTTTTTTCTAAGGACTTATTCATGGTACCTCAACCATTCATTTAGCTGTGATATTCGGCATTTTTATCATTATTCAGTTCAAAATACTTTCTGACTCTTAGTAGTTTTTTTATTTGACCTTGTATCATTTAATTTCTAAGACACTTCAGAATTTCTGGTTATCTTTTCCTTATTGATTTTAACTTAATTTCATTGTGGTCAGAGAACACACCTGTGTGATTGAATTTTTTTTGAAATTTGTTAGAACTTGCTTTTAGAGCCCTGTATATAGTCTGTTTGGGTAAGTGTTCCGTGTGCACTTGGAAAGCTTATGTGCTATTCAGCCATTGAGAGCAGCGCTCTGTAAATATTGACTAGGTCGGGTTGCCACTCATGTTGTCTAAATTCATCTCTCTGTCTATGGTTTGACTGCTTTGTATCAGTTGCTGACAGAGGTGTATTCAAATCTCCCCCCATGATGGTTCATGTTCTCTTTTACCTTTTAGTTCTGCCAGTTTTGCTTTATGTATTTTAAGATTATGTTTTTAGGTGCATACAGATTTAGAATTGATATCTTCTTACCAGAGTGATGGCTTTTTAAATTATGAGATATCCCTCTTTATCTCTGGTTATATTTAAAGTTTACTTTGTGTGATAGAGTTTACCTATACCAGCTCCCTTTTGGCTACACCACGACATCTCTTTTTCTGTCCTTTTGCTGTCACGCTTTCTACATCTTTATATTTTTAGCCCCGTCTGCCAGTGTTGGTCCTTTAATTGGAATGCTTTGTCCTGTTGCAGTGCACGCACTCTGCTGCCTTCCACTCATCCCCCCTTTGTCCCCTCACTTCTTTCTTATCTCCTTTCCTGCTTCTGGGTTAATCAAATATTGATACTATTTAATTTTTATTCTCTGTTAGCTTGTTGCATTTACACATTTGTATTATTCCATCAGTGGTCGACATCTTGACTCATCAGGGTTGACCTCAAATTAGCACTTTTGCCACTTCCCTGACAGCACAAGGTGCTCACAACTGTGTGACTCCATCAACACCCTCTGCCTTTTATGCTGTTTTTATCACGCATTTCAGCTATGCTATACAGATACATGTGTGTATCCCATTTTTAACTGCATGCAGATTTAGTATTGATATCTTTCTACCAAACTGACCTTTTTTTTTTCTTCAATTATAAAATATCCCTCTTGGTCTCTAGTGATGTTTAAACCTCACGAAACCTCACTATTTAAGTCAATACAAATTTAAACTTTCTCATAAATCTGCCTTTTTATGTGTCCTTGATTCCTTCCTGTATCCCCATGCTTCCTTCTGGGATCATTTTGCTCTGCCTGGGGGGTCCCCTGAGTCATTCTTCCAATGCAGGTCTCCTAGCAGTGAATTCTCTTGGTTTTGATTTTGTTTCCTTCCTTCCTTCCTTCCTTCCTTCCTTCCTTCCTTCCTTCCTTCCTTCTCTCCTTCCTTCCTTCTCTCTTTCTTTCTTCTTCCTTCCTTCTGTCTCTCCTTTCTTCCTTTCTTTCTCCTTCCTTCCTTCCTTCCTTCCTTCCTTCCTTCCTTCCTTCTCTCCTTCCTTTCTTCTTTATTTCTTCCTTCCTTCCTTCCTTTCTTTTTTCCTTTTTCTTTTTGGTAGTTAAATATACATAACATAAAATGTAGCATCTTAACCATTTTTGTGTACAGCTCAGGGGCATTGAGCACATTCACGTGTCATGCGGTTGTCCTCACCATCCATCTCCAGGACTTTTTCATGTTGTGAAACAGAAACTCTGTCCCCATTAAACACCAACTGTCATCCGTCTCCCCCAGCCCCTGGATCCCACCGTCCTGCTGTCTGTCTCTATGAATCTGACTCCTCTAGGGACCTCATCTGAGTAGAATCCTATAGGATTTTCTTACTTTACTTTTGTCTTCATATTTTTTTAATTTTTTAAAATGTTTATTTACTTTTGAGAGAGAGAGACAGAGAGACAGAGCGTGAGCAGGGGAGGGGCAGAGAGAGAGGAGACACAGGATCTGAAGCAGGCTCCAGGCTCCGAGCTGTCGGCACAGAGCCCGACGTGGGGCTCCAACTCACGAACTGCGAGATCATGACCTGAGCCGAAGTCGGACGCCTCACACTCAGGCGCCCCAACTTTCATCTTCATATTTCAGGGTATATTTGATGGGTCTCGAATGCTTCCCTGTGCACTTTAAAGATGTCACCGACTTTCATCCAGTCATCAGGATAATGGGCCATCCCCTCCTCCACTGCTCCCATGACCTTCCCTGTTTCCCAGCGGCATTACTCTCATAAGCCCAAGGATCTAAAGCGCTGTTTGAATGTGCAGCCTGATGTGTTCCATCGTTTCTGGAAAATTCTCAGCCACCGAGGCTCCACTTGTCCCCTCCCCTTGTGGGATTCCACACGTACACGAACTTTTAACCAGATGTCCCTCGTCTTACCTTTTTGTGTGTGTTTAATTCTGCTGTGTCTCCGTGCTCCCACCTGCCTGTCCCCTTGCAGTTGTCGTGTGCCCGCTCTGCCATCAAATCCATCTGCTGCATTCTTACCTTCCATCCTTGTCCTTTCTGTTCTAGAATTTCCATTTTAGTATTTTCACTGCAGATTTCATTTCTCTGGTGGAATTCTCCTTCTATCTTCTTGCACCCATGATCTTTATTTTTTTTAAGCTTATTTATTTATTTTGAGAGAGAGGCAGAGTGCGTGCACGTGTGCACAAGCAGCGGAGGGGCAGAGAGAGAGAGAATCCCACGCAGGCTCCTTCCTGTCAGCGCAGAGCCTGACTCGGGGTTCGATCCCACCAATGGTGAGATCAAGCGTCGGACATCTAACCAACTGAGCCACCCAGGTGCCCCTGCCATGGTTACTTTAAAGTCCTCATCTAAAAGCTCTGAAGCAAACCATAGCTGTCTGTTTGCTCATGCATCCGTGGGTCAGCATTTGGGCCGCTCGTCTGGTGGTCTCCCTTGGGCTCGGCTGGGCAGGACTGGGTGGTCTCCTCCAGCCACACGTGTCTGGAGCTGCCCAGCCAGCAGCCCGGCAGCAGCCTCGCTCAGACACGTCCGTGGGGCAGCAGCATTCCGACGGGATGACGGTGGGAGCTGCGAGGTCTCGAGATCACGGCTCAGACTCACGGCCCTCTCCCACCACGGGGGACCTCACCTCTTGCTTGGGAGAACTACGGAAGATCTTGACCCGTCTTCAGTCCGCAACAGGCTGTCGTCGGGCCGTAAGTCCCAGCACAAGGTTCACTCACCCCTACAGGACACGTCAGAGTCTCATGTGATGAGTGACGGCATCCGCCCTTGTTTCCTGCCTTTGTCCAATGCCCGGTCCCCAAACCAGCACCGTGCGTTTGAGGGTCTCGGGGCACCTGCGTGGCTCACTCGGTAGAGCGTCTGACTCTTGATTTCGGCTCGGGTCGTGATCCCAGGGTCGTGGGGTCCAGCCCCGCGTGGGGCTCCGCACTGCATGTGGAGCCTGCTTGGGGTTCTCTCTCTCCCTCTCCCTCCATCCCCCCCCCACCCCGCTTGTGCGTGCACATGCTCGCTCTCTCTCCCTCTCAAAACAGAAAATAAAATAAATAAAAATAAAAAATGTAAAAAGACCACAGCCCGTTTTCTCGCTCACGATCCTGTGGCTCAGCAATCTGGGGTCAGCTCGGCTGGGCAGCCGTTCCGCCGGCTTCGTGTGTGTGTTCGTGCAGGTGCGGCCATCTGGCGGCTCAACCGCGGCTGGAGGGTCAGGGGCGGCCTCGCTCGTGCGTGTGTCGCTTGATGCTGGCTCTTGACTGGGGGTCCCCGCTCTCCTCCGTGTGGCTGCCCCAGCCAGCCGGCTCAGACGGGCTCACGCGGCCGCGTTCCAGGAACGCATCGGCTGTACACGGCGTGGCTTCCCAGCATTCTTTTTGTCGGAACAAGCGTCAGGTTCCCCCAAACTCGCAGAGTGGGAAGAGCAGAGCCGTCTCTTGATGGAGGAGCTTCAAGTACGCAGCACATCGCCTGCGTCACATCCCTAGATCTGTTTCTGTGGTCTGTTTTCTCCCTTGGTTGTCGGTCTTTTGAGCGTAAAACACCACGTACGGGCTCTCTGCTATCTCCCCGCAGATGATCTGGTCTTCCTCCAGTGTGGAAAGGGCACAGGGCAGGGCGCTTTGCTCCGGGTGGAGACTGAAACGATTTGAGGCCATAGGGGTCTCGACTGAAAGCTTGGGGAGTCCCAGGGTCCCATCTCCTGGGTAGACCCTGAACCCCAGTGCTCCCCTCCGCAGTGACATAAGTCTGCAAGTTGTCTGCTTAGCTTTTTACCCTCCTAGAATCTTACCCCACGCCTGTGCAGCTTAATCCACAAATGCTTCAAGGGGACATCCTGTGAAAGGGGGCTCACGGCTCAGGGGCTCCCGTCCCCCCAAGTCCTGGATGTCTTTGTGGCCCCGGACTCCCCTGTCTGTCTCCCCAGCCCGACGAGCCTGACTCTGTGTGCTACACGACAAATGCATCAGTGCTCAAAGGAGGAGACGTGCGGCCACATGCACGGCCCATGTGGTCGGTCTCTTTTCCGGGATCTCAACCCTTCACATCGCCGTGTCGCCCCGCAGCCGTCACACCACTGTGCTGGTTTGTTCCTTCATCTCGTGGGGGTTCTTGGCAGAGGTCGGGTCACACGCGGGCTGCGTGGCCAAAGCCGCACGGCTTCTGTGCAGGTGTATTTCCTTCTAGACGTCTTTCTATGCACACCATCAGCCATGTTTCCAGAAGGATCTTTGTTTCTAGAAGGGACTTGACAGGGGAGACAATACAATCTCCTGACACAGTGGCTCAGGCAGTGACTGTCTCTGGCTTGTTCCTCCTGTAGCCCTTACATTTTCCGAGCACGTGCGCATGTGTGGCGACAGGGAACGTTCCAGCGTAAAGGGGCTTCAGGCACGCGCTGTACTCCTTCCCCATTATACTGGTGAGGAGCCTGAAGGCCCAAGGGTGGAAAGAAGCTTCTGTGGTTCTGCTGTGAGTTAGGGGCACAGCCCGTATGAACCCAGGACTCTGACTCCCGCACCATTTCCAAGCAACAGACGAGGCAAGGGTCCCTCTGGGCTCCTCCTACTGGCTAAAAGCTTCTTGCCTCTGGCCTGCCCTCTTCCCCTGCCAGGATGGAGTCTCGAAGACCTCCATCTCGTGTGGTGAACATCCTCCGCGTTTCTGGAAGGGCCCAGCCTGCACGCAGGAGGCACTGGGGAAGACGCCGAGACGCTGAGAGTGCCGGGCGCAGGATGACCGTCCCAGGGGGGCCACTCATGCGTCTTCTCCATTCTCTGCCACAGGCTGCGGGAGCACCATCGGGCCACCATCAAGGTCATCCGGCGTATGCAATACTTTGTGGCCAAGAAGAAATTCCAGGTGAGTCCTACGCTCAGCCCTCCTGCCCTTGGCCAGCCCCGGCAGCCGCTCGTCCACCCTCGGCCAAGACTACGAGGCCTCCATACCCGGTAGGGCATGGAGCCTAGACCTCACCCATACCCTACCACAGCCTAGACCTCACCCTTCACCCGTCAGATACCCTGAAACAACGTCATTCTCCACCCCGAAGACAGCGGGCCCCTGGGAGGACACTGCCCTAGGGTCCAGCCTGGAGCCGGGTGCACACAGAGCCTCAGGGGCTCACACAGCCCTCCCCTAGGTGACTGACTGATGATGGCAATGACATACAGTGTGCCAAGCCCGCCCCACGTCACCTGGGCAGGAAGTGGGGTCCCCTAGGCCCTGGAGCCCCGTCCCATGCAGTCAGTGCTCCTGGCCCTGTTCTCCACCACCCCCCACGTGAGTCAGGAGAACAGAAGGGAAGCCCGGCCCTGCCTGCCCCAGGGGGGTGGCCCACCTTTACAGGGAGAGGTGGGAGGCTCCTCGGCTGGTGGGGCTGGAGCCCGAGGGCTCCCATCCCCCAGCAGCTGTCCGTCCCGGGCTGGGTCTTCTGGGGCCCCCAGAAGAAAGCCAGCTGGTAGCAGGCACAGCTCCTTCCTCCTGCTGTGGGGACAGTCCTTGGTCTGAGGAGGTCCCAGGCTCAGCCCTCACTCTGAGAGCATGTAGACTTCAGAAACGGGGACCCGCGGAGCTGCTCATTCTCTTTCCAGAAGGCTTGGCCACCAGCGCCTTTAAAAAGTGACTGCCCGCTAGAATTGGGATTGGGGGCCACCCAGAGCAGTGGCAGCGTCCAGAGCCCCAAGCAGGGAAGGGCGGGGGCTGACCTGCTCACTTCCCCCAGCGCGGACCCCGCAGGGCTGGGGCGAGAACCCGTGCCCCTGTGTCCTGCTCCCAGCTGCGGGTTCCACACGGCCCCTTCGGCAGAGCCCACACCCACCTGGGCCACGGAGCCCGACTCGGTGGGGGGTTCTGGAGGCAGGTCCATGGCGGTTCTTCCCCATCTGTAACGGGAACCAAGAGCCCGAGAGATTGGCGTGAGACGGCGTCCTCACGTCTCGCACACGGCCGTCACACGCGGCCAGCTTTTGGGGAGCATCTTCCCCAGAGACGACCACCACTGATCCGAGCCCCAGGAGCGCCCCTCGGCGAGCCTCCCGCCCCCCCACTAACGAGCGGTGTGCAGCTGCGGGAACCCCCTCCAGGGGTCCGGTCTGGGCAGGACCTAGGGGACCCCGGGAAGGACCGGGATGGGCCGCCCTCACTGGCGAGCAGCCTGGCAGTGACAGCTGATACCAGACATCAGCCTGGTGAAGCAGAGGGCTCCGTGGGGCATCTTCCAGGGTGGGGATGGCCCCCAGCCCCAGAAGCCAGGCCCCTGAGGCTCCAGGGCCGGGCCTACCGCCTGAGCACAGCAGGAACAGTGGTGGGGGTCGGCTGTGCCAGGGTGGACAGCGGGCTTCCGGGGGGGGAGGGGGTGTTGTTGCCAGGATTTAAGCACACCCAGCACGGCAGGCAGAAACTCGGGGCTTCTGGCAGGCCCCGGTCGGGGGTAATGCGGGCAGCTTCCCGCTCGGGACAAAGTTTGTTCCTGGCAGACAGGGTTCAGGGGCTGGAGCTGACTTGGGGAGCACCCTGTCCCGGAAATGCAGGCGAGAAAACTACCTGCTCGCATCAGTAGGGGCAGTAGGGGCCCTGTACTTCCTTCCAGGCTGGGGTTCCCCTTGCCTGCCGCACAACACGGGCCAGGGCCCTGCAAGTGGCCTGGGAGGCCCCCAGAAGCAGGCCGGGCAGCCCCACCTTCCCTGCTCTCTGACGCACCCCTGTGCACAGGACCCTTGGGGGCCTCGAGTAAAGCAGGTGGGGCCCTTTGAATGGAGAGGCTCTGAGAGCCTCGCGATTTGTTCTTGCAGGGCACACGGGCTCTCAGGCAAGGCGGGGACAGGGGCGGCCTCAGCCTCACCAGCTGGCCCTTGTTGCAGGGAGGGACAGGGACGGGGGGGAGGGACCCACAAGGTAGCGGTGGGGGGGGGGGGAGCCCCTGGCAGGGAGGAGCTCTGCAGGGCTCCGGCCCAGGCCCAGCTGTCAGGGATGCCTTCCCTTCCCCCCTGTCTGTCTGTCTGTCTGTCTGCCTGCGCCCGCACCCCTCCCCGCCCCCAGCCTCAGGGGCCGCAGACGTGGCGGGTGGCCCCCCGCCTGCCTCGCTGGCTGGCCGATAAGTGCCCGGCGGGCCGCCCCTGTGTCTGGCCAGAGGAGCCAGAGCCTCGTAGGCCTCCGAGTTTGCCTTGAACTCCCGTGTCCACCGTCGGTCAGTCTGGTCGGCCCTGCATTATCTCAGCTCATCTCAGCCTCCGGCTGCTGCGGCCGGAGGAAACTAGCTGTGGAAAGCTAAGATGGTTTCTGCAGCTGGGCCCCAGGCAGCCCCTTGGACAGAGGCCTCCAGGAGTGGGGACCAGACCCTGGGGGGCTCACCCGTACTAAGAGAAGTCTCAGAGGGCCTGGGGCCCCACTGGGCCACGGGCCCTGGGTCTCAGCCGGCGTCACTGACCCTTCTGTGCTCTACGCTCTGACCAAGGTGAGGTGGGCGGGGCCATGCCCAGCAGCCTTACCCCGAGCCACGCCCAGAGAGCCGCCCCTCCTCTGCGGGCGTACACGCTCCCGCACTCCCGTGCCTGCCCAAAGGCACATTTGTGCACACCAAAGTCCCAACACGCTCAGGTGCCCGGGTCTCCCTACACGCCACCCTCCACGACCTCCAGCCTGTCTGGGAGCCCGGCACGGGGATGTGCCCCACCCCAGGCCAGGCCTGCACCGCCTTGAACTCTGAAGCCAGCCGGTGCCCCAGCCTGCCCCAGACCTCACGGCATGCCTGTAGGTGCCTCGTGCCTCACAAAGCGCTTTGGCCCACAGCAGGCTGTCATGACTCAGGGCCGCCTTCAGCGTGCACCAAGGAAGAGCTCAGACTCTTACAGAAGGGACGAGCAGACATTCCCATTCCCATCTTGCAGAAGGGACGGTCAGGGATCGGCATCCCCCATCGCACAGAAGGAAAAACCAGGATCTGGGGACATTAGCACTAGCCCGTACCCAAGTGTTGTTTTGATGACCGTCACTCAGCTCAGTGTGGACGGCCTGGAGTCCCAGCCCGTGCCCGACCCTGTGATGTCGGGACGGGCCTGGCATGCGGCCCACAAGGTGACACGGGTGGTTCTGGGGCCCCGCACGGTGGCAGGTCCTTCTGTTGGGGGCACAGCTATGGTTTGGGGAAGATCAGGGCAATCCCAGCCCCGCCAATCTCAGGGTCCTGACTCGGGGCCCGGAGAAGGACTGTATGTTGCCTGTGAGGGCCCCCCCGGTAGATCGTGTGGGGCGCAGGAACCCCCTGGGCCCCTGGGAGGGGGAGGCCTCTGCCTTGGACCTCCTCCAAGGTCCTGCCTTGGACCTCTCCTTGGACCTCCTTGGGCCTGGCAAGCATAATGCCAGGGTGCCCGTGTTGAGTGCAGGGCCCCTGGGCATGTCAGAAGGGTACCCAGGGATCTGAAGGAGGTGCCCTCAGGGGGGCCCGTCTTTATGGGGAAGCAGGGGTGGCCACGCCCTCAGACTGGGGTAGCCCCAGTCTCGGGGGGAGAGGGCACCCCAAGGAGGGGAGGCCTCAGGTGGGCAGGGGGACATGTCCCCAGGGGCCCCCAGGCTCGAGAGCCAGCCCTGACATCGGGTGGGGTATCTGCACCTCATTCCTTCTTGGCCTCTGACCCAGCCGGCCTGCTGCACCAAGATGTCCGGGCCTTTGCCCTCCTCAGCAAGAGGCAGCACCCCCAAACTCATTGCTAACGTGGACTCTTCAGTGCTAACGAGGACCCTGGGCCCTTGGGTAGACGGGTTCTACGTCCCCACGCGGCTCTGGCTGGCTTGTGTGGGTGAAGGGCCTCCTGGGCCATCGAACCCCCATGCAGCCGGCCTGCTGCTACCTGGGGGAGACCCTCGGCCCACAGGCTCCTGGGAACGGGGCCATAAATGCGGCTTGAGGTTTCACTGGCATCATAAGAAGCCTCATTCTCTCTGTTGTCGTTTCTGGTGATTTCACCTGAGCACCACGTGCATTTACGGGCTCAGAGCTGGCACCAAGCCCAGGTGCCTTGGGGTCAGCTGCCCTGCCCTGCGCGGCCCCGGGCTTGCTGCACAAACAGCCCCTCTGCCCTGGCGGCCTCAGAAGCCCGGCGGACGGCCTGTGCCAGACAGCAGGCACGGCTGGCTGAGGCTGTCACCTGAGGCCACCTCCACCTGCCACGGAGACTACCTGGGAAGAGGGCAGAGCGGGCCACCCCCCCCCCCCCAACCCGCCTCCCTGAGAACAGTGGGCGCACCTGTCCGCGAGTGTGTCCAGGCTCAGCTTGGGGCCAGGGGGACAGTGGCTGCACAGAGCTGTGTGTGCCCATCAGCAGGACCAGCTCTTCCCAAGAACAGAGGCTGGTAACCTGGAAAGGGAAAGCAGGCAGGCCCCCGCGGTGAGTGAGCGGGAAGCTAAGGCCCAGAGAGGCCAAGCACCGGCCCGGGATCACCCAGCCCCAGTGACCAAGACTGGAGCAGCCGAGCCACTGGAGAGGGCGTGCTGGGCCAGCACTGCCCTGTCGGGCCCCAGGGGTAACCTCCTTAAACCCACAAGGGGCCCCTGGAGGCGGGCGGCTTCCCTGCGAGTTGCCCGCAGGGCCGGGGGTGACGCATCTGTCCGCCCTGCAGCAAGCGCGGAAGCCCTACGACGTGCGGGACGTCATCGAGCAGTACTCCCAGGGCCACCTCAACCTCATGGTGCGCATCAAGGAGCTGCAGAGAAGGTGGGCGCTGCTGCCAGGATCGCAGGACAGGGAGGTCGGCGGGGTGGGGCCCCCTCCCGCACCGGCCTGGCGGCCCCTGCTCCACACACCCCCCCCCCCCCCCCGCCCTCCCCCGCGCGACCCTGGGCAGCCCTTCCCACCGCCCCACCCACAGCACGGGCCTCCTACCCCCCACTTCCGGGCAAGGGCCAGGCCCCGCCCCAGGACACGCCCACCGCCCAGGAGACTGCCAGGGGCAAAGCCCCGCCCCCCACCCCCCCTCCGGGTCTGCACCCTGGGCTGTCCCAGTCCTAGACCTGGAGCCGCGAACCCTAAGTACTGGCAGCCGCCGTGTTCCAGGCTCTGGCTTCGAGCCCGGAGCCCTCGTTCCCATGGAGGCAGCATGGTCCTTGGGCCCTGCGCAGGCTCAGGCCAGCTGTGCCTCTACCGCGGGCTAGCCTGGGAACCCAACGGCCTGTGTCACAGGGTATGGCTGGGACACCGTGCCTGTCCTCGGGCTGCTCCCCACCCCGCCCAGCCCCATGGCTAACCCGCTCTAGGGATAGGAAGCCCACCCATCTCGGCAACCTGGCCTCGCTCTGGAAGGGCTCACTCGCGGCACGTTCTCTCTGAGTGTGGCTGAGGCACCTGGCCTGGGCCACTTACAAGACAATGGCAGGACACTGGGCAGTCCTGAGGCCCTGCGCTGCCCAGGGGGTACGTCTAAGGGGCTTTCCAGCCACTGCTCCCCACCTCTGAGCCCCCTGCCCGTAGTAGTACAGCCTCTGGGGCCTGGAAAGCCCCCGGAAGCTTTGTGGGTGCCCCCGAAAGGGGTGGGTGGCTTGTCGCGCTGCTGGGCACCTTGCCTGTCCACCCACCAGTGGGCTGAGTGCATGCGCGGTGCCCAGGCCCAGCACGAGCTCGTCCCCGTCTGTCTCCCTCCCAGGCTGGACCAGTCCATCGGGAAGCCGTCCCTTTTCATCTCTGTCTCAGGTGGGTTCCCACGTCAACATAGGGTGGCCAGCACCCTCACCTGCCTCTCCCCACCAGAATGGGCCACCAGGGCCTCAGAGGTACAGGACATTCAACACGCCAGAGGGGACCAGGTGGACCCAACCCTGAGCCAAGTGCCCTGGAATTACGCACCCTACGAAGAAAGGTTCAGTTAGTGCAAGGAACCACGTGGGTCCCTTTAAACAGCAGGCCTTCTAGGCCATCAAAGATCTAGAGGTAGAAACGTGACCCGTATCCTATGAAGGAGGAGACCTGGGGAAGGGGGCTCGGGGGGTGAGTAGCCAGCCCAGAGCCCGAGGGGCCATCAGCAGCAGTGAGGGGGATGCCATTCTCCAGCTCTGACTCCTCGTGTCCTCTGGAGCGGGGCTACGGTCACACTAGGAAGTTCCTTGGGATCGGCCTGGCCCAAATTCAAGCGGGAGCCATGGCTCACACAGGGGCCAGAAGGCAGGGCAGCTCGGCCTGGGCAGGGCTAGTGCAGCCTGGGGCGGGGGACAGGGGGCACAGAAGGTCCACGTTCGTTCCCAGACCACTGCGATAAAGCAAATGTCACAATAAAGTGAGCCAAAGGATTTTAGGGTTTCCCGGTGCACGTAAAAGTTACGCTTACACCAAATTGTAGTTTACTGTGTGCGACGGCATATGTCTGCAAAACCAACGTGCACGCCTTAATTAAAACGAACTTTGTTGCTCAGAAGTGCAAACCGTCATCTGGGCTCTCGGCGAGTCCCGTCACTGATGACAGATCACCAAAACCAAAACAAATGTAAGAATAAAAAAAAAAAAAAAAAAAACGTTTGAAATAGTGCAAGAATGACTGAGTTGTGGGGGTGCCTGGGTGGTCACAGACCTGAAGAGGCAGTGGGCCACGGGGCTCCCTGCCCAGCCCACGTCTGGAGCTCCCAGCAGGGAAGAGCTTGCAGAGATGTCCTCCCAGGTGAGCCCCCCACCCCCGTCGCCCTGCTCTCTGAGGCCCTGCCCCGGTTCTGCCCCTGTCCCTGATTCTGGTGCTCTACCCCACAGAGAAGAGCAAGGACCGGGGCAGCAACACCATCGGGGCCCGCCTCAACCGGGTAGAAGACAAGGTAGGCGTGAGGGGCCCGGCCCCCCGCTGGCTCTGCCGGTCACCGTCCCGGGGGCTGGCACCCACAGTGGCCGTTCGCTCGCCCACATCCGTCCTGAGCTGCCGTACGGGATTCCGGGGGTGCTAGGGGGCTGCGGGCCTCCCTGCCCCCTCCTCCTGTGCCCAGTGCGGTTCGCACGGCCCCGGGAGCTCCCCGAGATCCGGCTCACATCCACCCCCCTGGATGAAGCTGGGCGTCGGTCCCCTGGCGCCTGGTTTGTAGACCTCCGGCAAGTGGCTTCTTTACTGACCAGCGGCAGCCAGTGCCCACGGGCCCCTCCCGGTGCGCGCGGGGGACGGGCAGTGCCGTCTGGGGGAACATCAGAGGTGCTGACCGTGGCACGCAGGTGCATCATCGTGCATGGGCAGGGAGGAAGGGTCGCGTGCTCGGGGACCCGCGGCTGTAGGGTTCTGAAGGAGGTGGTGGCCGGGCCGGCCAAGGCCCTGCTGGGCGGCCAGGTGGGACCCCGGGCTCGGGATTCCAATTCTGTGCCGCAAAACCCGTGCTCCCTCTGCCCCAGGCACAGGGCGCTCGGCCCCCCAGGGTGCCCCCACTCCCCTAGCAGCCTTGCGGGCCTCTCAGCCCGGGGGGCCTCTTCCCGGGGTGCCCTGGGGGCCGAGGGAGGCTCTGGGGAGTGGGAGGGCCTTTCTCAGGCTCAGGCCCACCCTGTGAAATCTCTGTGGTCTGGAGCGGGCTGTTATCTTGCCCGACAGCTCGTCCGTCTACACGGGCTTTATCTGAAAGTAGCTGGGAGGCTAAAAATAGAGGAATTTCTGCTGGGCAGGGCCTGTGTCTGCCGCTCGGTTTCCCCGGCAACGCCGGGCTCTGGCCCGCTTTCAGCCCGCCGCAGCTGAGTGGGCGGGCAGGGGTGCAGCTCCGTGTTCCCACCCGGGCGCCGGTCCGCAGCGTCACCACCTCCCCACCTGCTCCATCTGCCCCCGGCCCGGGCTGGCAGCTGGGCCCTGACACAGTGTGGGACGAGGCGGGGGCCGGGGGGGAGCACCGTCCAGGTGCCACAGGGACCCTCACTCCGGGCCTGGCCAGCTGACACATTTGACCCTGCCGCAGGGCCTGGCCCTCTGGCCAGTGCAGGCCCGAGGCGGGAGGGTACCTGGCCTGCTCTCACCCGGTGGCGGACGGCCCTGCCTGGCAGGACGGGACCAGTCGGGAGGTACCAGAGGCCCAGGGACCCTGGGCTTCGCCGCTGCCGTGAACAAGGTGTATCCTTGGCACTCTCTCTTCTTTGTGCGTGGGGCCAGGGGCTCGGGGCTGCCATGCCCTTCTAGAAGCAGCTGGTGGCCACACTCAGTGCAGCAGGCCAGGCACCTGTGTGGGGGCTTCTAGACGCCCAAGGAAGCAGCGCTCGAGCAAGGAATAGGCCCAGGCCCCTCTCCCCGACCTCCGCACCCAGCCCTGGAACCCCGGCCCCCACAGCCGACAGGAATTATGGCGGCCCGTGGGTGCATGAGCCTTTCTGCCCCCGACGGCCCTGGGAGTGGCCCCTGTTCCGCCAGCTTCCAGATGTGCTCGCCTCTCCTTGACCCTCTGCCCTGCTGTTCTCGGGCTTTCTCACAGCTCTGCCCGCCAGGTCTCAGGACAGGCCACCCCTTTAAACTCAGACTGAGCCTGATGTCCTCTGGGGGCGACAGTGGGTAGGAGACAGGGTCTCGGGGAGGAGCGCCCCCTCCCCAGGCTGGAGCAACGTCATCCAGCAGCCTGCGGGGCCTGAGACCCAGGATGCAGAACCGTGGTTGGCCGAGGTGGGGCCAGCGCTGGCCTTGGGGAAACAGAACTACGTGCCCGCGTTTCTTCAGATCTGAACAACAAAGAAGTGTTTTCCGGAGTCCCTGATCCCTGGCGACAAGGTTTGGGAACAAAGCCCCCAGCGGCCTCGGCACCCGGGAGAGGGGCCGTGGCTGGGCAGTAAAGGCTCGGACGTCCACACGGGCGGCGATTAGGGAGGCCGGTTCTGGGAGGTCTCCACCCCCTCCTGCTGTGGGGACCGGCTCGGGCTGAGAGGTGGACTCATCTGCTGAGGGTCGCCACGGTCCCGGGCAGGCCGTGCTCCCCGCCCAGCCTCAGCCCCACTGTCATCCCTCAAGGCACTGCTGGAGATGGGCTGCCCTGGGCAGAGGCCACCCCTCGGCCTGCCCCGGCCCTCCCCCACCGCTGGCCCATGCCCCCTGGGGGACAGGCCCTGGGAAAGGGCCTCGCCAGGTCCAGAGGGCAGAGTGGCACGTCCCGGGCCCCACATTATCACAGTTATCACTGGGCCCATCGGGACTATAAACAACCCCCCGAGCAATCCTGCTGACTGCAGGAAGCCAGGGGCAGGAAATCCCTGGGCCTTTCCTAACCCCACCGCCACCGGGCCGGCCCTCGGGCCTCAGCGGTCTGGGTGCCCCGTCCCGGGCGGGCTCTCGGAGCTGCAGGCCAGAGGCTGGAGGAGGAGGGGGAGAGGGGCGTCTGGGCTGCACGGCTGCTGGCCCCCATTCTCGGGAACGGATCAGTTCCAAAGACCAGGGGTCTGGGGTGTCCACTTGCAGGGAAAGCTAGCTCAGCTTGTTCCGGGGGGGGGGGGGTCTCGATTTCCCTGCAGAGAGCCCCCTTTCCTTATGTCCAGGCCAGGGGGCCACATGGGACAGAAGGGCCCATGTACTCACTGCCCGAGCCCTCGTCACGGCTCGCGTGTGGCAGTGGAGGCTTCCCCCAGCTCAGAGCCCCCCACCCGTCCGTTCCCGCCCCTGGCTGCCGAGCATTCCCACCCCATGGCCTGTGCCCCCATGGGCCTCCCCCTCCAGACGGCCGGGAACCTGCCCCCCACCCCGGCCTCCCTTCAGTAGTGAAAGGAAACGGTGTGAACCGCTCTTTGCACACTTCTGTTTAAAAAGCCACCCCATGCTCCTCCGTGCTGCCTGTGTTCCGGAAAGGACTTGTATGTGGCCAAGCCAATCCTTTCTTACAGGTGGGGAAACTGAGGCCCGGAGAGGTGGAGCGCTTGCCCAGGGTCACACAGCCGGCTAGGTGAAGAACCGGTCCCAGTGGAGGCCACAGAGGGGTCGGGGAGCTGAGGTGCAGAGACAGAGGGAGCCAGAAAGTGTGCTTCAGAAACACGGAAATATGAGGGGTCTGTTGGAGGAGAGGCCGGGTGTAAGCGTGGAGGGCCAAGCGGGGGGCAGGCTGGGGCTGGGGAGTGGGGGGCAAGCAGTAAGGTCCGGAGGCCGAGCCGCCCAGGGGAGCGGCACAGATTCAGACAGGCCCCGGAACAGGAGTCCTGAGAACACGGCCCCTGCCCGGCCCCCGGCTCCCGGCTCTTCCAGGGCTGCTCAGAGGACAGGCGTGCCCTTGGCTCCCTGGGGACTCCCTGGGGAAGACTGCTCCAACCTTCCTCCCCGTGTGTATTCTTAGCTCGGTCCTCAGGACCCGCTGCGCCGTTTATGTTGAGCCCTGTTTATTTTGCAAGTTCAGTTCGTGCTGCTTTTGCTGATATGAGGAACACGGTGGGCTGGGGCCGGGAGCATTTCTTTCTTCTGTTTCTGCTGGAAACGTCCACGGCTTAAAGCCTGGAAGGCCTGGGTTTGCAGGCCCCGGTTCAGAGGGTGTGGGTGGGAAGGGGCCCCCCAACACCTGACCCTCCTTCCGCAGGCTCCCGTCCCAGGCCCTGGCCAGGCATACCTTTCTCCTGGACACGAAAGCCCCCCGCCACAGCTGCCCTGGCCCCCTCCCCTCGGATCAGATAAGCCTGGCTACCCAGGCCTTGAAGTCTGCGCCAGACTCGGCTCCCTAGCTCTGGCCTAATCCCCCCAGCCGCCAGCTGGCCTGAGGCCCTGTCATCCCAGCAACCCCCTCCCCGCTCACCCCCAGGAGCCGCCTTGATGCCCTGCCCTGCTGCACACCACGGCCTCCCTGCAGCCTCTAGGTGTTTGTCCTCTCCCACTAGGTGATCGTCCGGCCGGCCGTTTGGTCTCCGGCCTCACCCACCCCCACCTCACGTTGTGCATCATTTCCCAGGCGCTGCTGAAACCCGCTGGCTAGTATTTGCTTCAGGAGTTTTGCATTGGAATTTATGTGCGAGATACACACACAACCAAGCTGTCCTTTTTCTGTGCTGTCTTCGGCAGGTTCTGGTATGAAATTTATGTGAACCTCACTGAGTGGGCCGAGAGGTGTTCCCTCTTTTCCTGTATTCTAGAATATTTTACTTAGAATTAGGATTTTTTTTTCCTCCCTTGAATGTTTAGTGACGTTTAAAGGTAAAGCCAGCTAGGCCTGGTGCTTTCTTTGCGGGAAGACTTCATGTTCTAAGTCAATGGCCTCAATGGTTGTAGGACACAGGTTTTCCATCTCTTCTTGTGTCAGTTTTGTTGAGTTGTACGTTCTAGAAATGTGTACATTTCTTCTCAGTTTTCCAACTTACTGGCATTATCGTTTTATTTTTTTACTTTTTACTTATTTATTTTGAGAGAGAGAGAGAGAGAGTGTGAGTGGGGGGGGAGCAAAGAGAGGGAGAGAGAGAATCCCAAGGAGGCTCCACTCTGTCGGCGCAGAGCCCAACACGGGGCTCAGACTCACGAACCGTGAGATCATGACCTGAGCTGAAATCAAGAGTCGGAAGCTTGACCGACTGAGCCCCCCAGGTGCCCCCTGGCATTATCATTCTAATGCCTGTATCCTCAGTAACTAGGAACCTTTCTTAATTGCCAATATCGTTTATTTTGCCTTCACATTTTTTCCCATTGGTTGAGCTTGCCAACTATTTGTCGATAATAAATTCATTAATATTAGTGAAAAAAATAAAAAGTTTTTGACCTTGTTGATCCTTACTATTGTAGATTTCCATTTCGTTTCATTTGCTTCCTCCTATTTACATGGCCTTAACATGGCTCATTCTCTTCTTAGGTGGATAGTTACTAATTTTCAGGCTTTCTAGATTTCTAAGATGTGAATCTAAGGTTATACATTTTCCTCTGAATACCCCTTAAAGTGCATCAACCAATTTTGATATATAGCATTTATTTTTTTTTAATTTTTTTGTTAACGTTTATTTATTTTTGAGACAGAGAGAGAGACAGAGTATGAACAGGGGAGGGGCAGAGAGAGAGGGAGACACAGAATCGGAAGCAGGCTCCAGGCTCTGGGCCATCAGCCCAGAGCCCGACGCGGGGCTCGAACTCACGGACCGCGAGATCGTGACCTGAGCTGAAGTCGGCCGCTTAACCGACTGAGCCACCCAGGCGCCCCCGATATATAGCATTTAAATTTAATGTTCATTCCCTTATGTTTTTCTGATCTCCATGATGACCCCTTATCTTCCCCAGCAGCTATTTACAGCCTGACCTTTGTCATTGGTAGAATTGTGGAAGCTTTCTAATCTCACTTGTCAGAGAAAGTGATTGGGTGACATCAGTCCTATGAAATACCGTGACACGTATTTTGTGGTACAATAAGTCGCCCATTCTTGTAACTGGACCTTCTGTACTCGAATGCCATGTGTCTCCTGACGTTGTTGAGTGCAGAGTTATATTTATGTCCATTAGGACAAGCCTGCTAATCGTTTTCTTGAAATCTATATTCTCACTGGAATATTGTTATCTACCCAATCCATCACTCCTGAGAAATACAACAAAATTCCTACTGTTGTGGAGAATTTAGTGTTCCTTACATTTCTGTCAGATTTTGCTTTATGTTTTTAGATCTTACGATTAGATGCGTATATCCAACTTTTTATACAGTCACTGCTGGATTCAGTGTTTTATACTTACGTAGCATCCTTTTTATATCAAGTAGTGTTTTGCTTGCCCTTGAAGTATATTATCATTGCCATACAAACTTACTTTTGTTTGCACATCTTTTTTTTGGAGCTTTAATTGAGGTGTAATTTGCATGCCATAAAATTCATGCAGTGTAAACGTACAACAAATTTTAGTAAACTTCTTGTTCGAGGTGCAGCCATTGTCAAAACTAAGCTTGAGGAGCGCGTGCGTGGCTCCGTCGGTTAAGCATCCAACTTGGGCTCAGGCCATGATCTCATGGTTCATGGGTTCGAGCCCCACATCCGGCTCTCTGCTCTCAGTGTGAAGCCTGCTTTGATCCTCTGTCTCCTCTCTCTCTGCCCTTCCCCCCTTCTCTCTCTCTTTCTCAAAAATAATAACAAAAATTATTTTCAAAAAGATTTCCTCCACATCCTCGCCAGCATCTAGAGTCTCCTGATTTGTTCATTTTAGCCACTCTGACCGGCGTGAGGTGATATCTGAGTGTGGTTTTGATTTGTATTTCCCTGATGAGAAGCGACGTTGAGCATCTTCTCATGTGCCTGTTGGCCATCCGGATGTCTTCTTTAAAGAAGTGTCTATTCATGTTTTCTGCCCATTTCTTCACTGGATTATTTGTTTTTCAGGTGTGGAGTTTGGCGAGTTCTTCATAGATTTTGGATACTAGCCCTCTGTCTGATATGTCATTTGCAAATATCTTTTCCCGTTCCTAAAATTTGCCTTTTAGTTGTGTTGATTGTCTCCTTTGCAGTGCAGAAGCTTTTTATCTTCATGAGGTCCCAATAGTTCATTTTTGCTTTTAATTCCCTTGCCTTTGGAGAGGTGTCGAGTAAGAAATTGCTGCGGCTGAGGTCAGAGAGGTTTTTTCCTGCTTTCTCCTCTAGGGTTTTGATGGTTTCCTGTCTCACATTCAGGTCCTCTATCCATTTTGAGTTTGTTTTTGTGAATGGTGTAAGAAAGTGGTCTAGTTTCATCCTTCTGCATGTTGCTGTCCAGTTCTCCCAGCACCGTTTGTTAAAGAGACTGTCTTTTTTCCATTGGCTATTCTTTCCTGCTTTGTCAAAGATTAGCTGGCCATATTGCACTGTTGGTGGGAATGCAAACTGGTGCAGCCGCTCTGGAAAGCAGTGTGGAGGTTCCTCAAAAAATTAAAAATAGATCCACCCTATGACCCGGCAATAGCACTGCTAGGAATTTACCCACGGGATACAGGAGTGCCGATGCATAGGGGCACTCGTACCCCAATGTTTGTAGGGGCACTTTCAACAATAGCCAAATTATGGAAAGAGCCATAATTCATTGATGAATGAATGAATGAATGAATGAATGAAGAAATGATGAATGAATAAAGAAATTGTGGTTTATATACACAATGGAATACTACGTGGCAATGAGAAAGAATGAAATCTGGCCATTTGCAGCAACGTGGATGGAACTGGAGGGTATTATGCTAAGTGAAATAAGTCAGGCAGAGAAAGACAGATACCATATGTTTTCACTCTTATGTGGATCCTGGGAAACTTAACAGAAGAGCATGGGGGAGGGGAAAAAAAGTTAGAGAGGGAGGGAGGGAGGCAAACCATAAGAGACTCTTAAAAACTGAGAATAAACTGAGGGTTGATGGGGGGTGGGAGGGAGGGGGGTGGGTGATGGGCATTGAGGAGGGCATCTGTTGGGATGAGCACTGGGTATTGTATGGAAACCAATTTGGCAATATATTTCATATTAAAACAAATAAAAAAGATCTCCTCTAAAGAACAAAAAATTAAGCTTGAGAACATTTTCAACATCTCCCCAATTCTCCCAATTCCATTTGCAATCATTGCCATTTCCCACCCCAACCATAGTCAAAAACTGATCTGCTTTCGGTCTTTGTATCAAGTTTCTATACGGCTAGAAATGTGCCTTTTGTAAGTGTCTCATATAAACGGAGCCATCCAACTTGTGGTGTTCTGAGTGTGGCTTTTTTTACATAACGTAATGTTCCTGAGATTCCTCTGTGTCGTGCCGTCTATCTCTTTCCTTGTTAATGCTCACTAGTATTCCGTTGTGTGGCTAGACCGCATTTTGTTTATCCTTTTGCCAGTTGATGGACATTTGAATAGCTTCCAGTTTGGGGGTATTATAGGTAATGCTGCCGTGAACCGTTATCTGTAAGTCTTTGTATGGGCACATGTTGTCCTTTCTCTTAGTTAGGTTCGTAAGAGAGGGACTGATGGCTTTTATGGTAAGTCTCTTTTCACCTTTCTAACAAACTTCTAACCTGTTTCCCAAAGGGGTCTGGACCATTTTGATTTCCCACGAGTAATGTCCAGAGGTTCCACTTTCTCTGTATCCTTACAAATACACCGTAGGGTTGGTCTTTTTTATTTCAGCCGACCTGGTGAGTATGTAATTGTATCCCATCGCGGGTTTGATTTGCATTTCCCTAATCACTAATGACGTCAAGCAACCTTTCATGGGCCTGTTGGACATTCATAGTCGTGTTTGGTGAAATGTTTATTCAACTCTCCTGCCTGTTTTCTAACTAAGCAGTTTATTCTGTTATTGAGTTGTAAGGGTGGTTTATATGTTCCAGATACAAGTACTCCATGAGATATATGACTTACAAATATTTTCTCCCCTCTGCGGCTTTTCTAATCATTTCTTTTAAAAACAAAAGTTGTAAATTTTAATGAAGTCCAGTGTATGTTTCTTGCAGAGCTCATGATTTTGGTGGTGTACCCAAGGCCATGAACATTTTCTTCTGTTTTCTTCTCGAAGTTGTATGGGTTTAACTGTTACATTCAGGTCTATAATTTATTTTCAGTTAATTTTGGGGTGTGGTGTGAGGTCAAGTCTAAGTTAAGTTCCTTTTTTTATTTCTTTTTTTTCCTTATAGAAATCCAATTACCTCAGCCTCTTTTATTGAAAAGACTATTTTTCCTACTGTGTTGTCAGACAGAAATTATATTGTCAGAAATCAATTGAGCATAAACATGTGGGCTTATTTCTGGATTCTCAATTCTGTTCTCTTGATCCATATGCCTGTCCTTAAATCCACATCCCACTGTCTTGATGATTGTAGCTTTGCAGTATGTTTTGAACCCAGAGAGCGTAATTCCTCCAAGTTTCTTCTTCTCCCTCAAATTGTTTTGCCCATTCTAAGCTCTATGAATTTTTCTACAAATTTTAGAATCAGCTTGTCAGTTTCTACCACATTAATGAAAGAAAGAAAGAAAGAAAGAAAGAAAGAAAGAAAGAAAGAAAGAAAGAGAAAGAGAGAGAGAAAGAGAGAAAGAGAGAGAGAGAGAAAGAGAGAGAGAAAGAGAGAAAGAAAGAGAGAAAGAGAAAGAGAAAGAGAGAAGGAAAGAGAGAAAGAAAGAGAGAGAGAAAGAGAGAGAGAGAGAAAGAGAGAAAGAAAGAGAGAGAGAGAGAAAGAGAGAGAGAGAGAAAGAGAGAGACAAAGAGAAAGAAAGAAAGAAAGAAAGAAAGAAAGAAAGAAAGAAAGAAAGAAAAAGAAAGAAAGAAAGAAAGAAAGAAAGAAAGAAAGAAAGAAAGAAAGAAAGAAAGAAAGAAAGAAAAAGAAAGAAATCCCACTGGCATTCTGATAGGGATTGTCGAATCTGTGGATCCATTTGGTAAAAACTATCATCTTAATATAGTGTCTCCTAATTCATGAGCATGGTATATCCTTCCAGTCATGTGATCTACTCTAGTTTCTTCCAGTGATGTCATTTTGGGTGTACAATTCTTACGCATCTTTTGTTAAACTTACCTCTGAATATTTTATTATTTTTGGTGCTATTGTCAATGGAATTGCTTCCTTCATTTCATTTTCGAGTCGTTTATTACTAGTATATAAAAATACCATTAACTTTGTATATCAAACTTATAAACTGTGACTTTGTTGTTATTAACTTTAGTAAATGGTATTGTTATTGTTGTTGGTTCCTTGGGGTTTCCTACATATAGGATCATGCCATGTGAATAAAGACAGTTGTACTTCCTTCCAATCTGTATGTCTTTCTCTTTTTGCCTCTTTACACTGATTTGAACTTCCAGGAAAATGTTGACTAGAAGTAGCCTGATAAAATCGATCAAGTACAGCATTCAGTTGTTCACTGTGAAGTGTGATATTAGCTGGAGGTTTTCCATAGATGCTCTTTACCATCTTGAGGGTTTTTCCTTCAATTCCTAGCATGTTCAGAGTTCTTATCATGAATGGGTGTTGGATTTTCTCAAACATCCATTCCGCACCTTTTGAGATGGTCACATGGTTTTTATCCCTCACGCTATTAATACGGTGTGATATATTAACCACTTTTGGCGTGTTGAACCAACTTTGCATTTCCCACTCGGTCACGGTTCATAATCTCTTTTGTATGTTGCCATATTTAGTGGGTTAAATTTTGTTAAGAATGTATCTGTATTCATAAAGGATATTGATCTGCAGTTTTCTTGTGATTTTTTTTTCTAATTTTGATGTCAGTTTGATGTCAATTTTCTTTTTAATCCTACATACGCATTTTGGATGCCTTTCGTAAACTTAATAGCTGAGGGTTTTTTTTTTAATTTTTGTTTTATTTATTTGTTTTGAGAAGGAGAGAGAGCACAAGTGGAGGGGGAGTGGAGAGAAGCCCAAGCAGGCTCCACACTGTCGGTGCAGAGCCCTATGTGGGGCTCAGACTCATGAACCGTGTGATGATGACCCCAGCCGAAGTCAGAAGTTGGACGCTCAACAGACTGAGCTACCCAGGCACCCCTTTGGCTGAGAGTTCGTGGGTTTTTTTTTAAATCATGTAGCACATTTATACTTAATGTAATTTCTAATAGATTTGGGTTGAGTTCTAATAGATTGGGTTGAGCAATGTATTTTGTGCTTTCCATTTGTGCTAAATTTTTAATGTTCCCTTTACTACACTTTTCATGCTTAGTTTGCTCCTTTGGTCGGATTGATGGTCATTTCTCGTTCTGCTCTTCCTTCTATTGGCTTTGAAGTTATATATTCTATTGTCATTCTTATAGATGTTAACCTAGGATATTTTAAATGGATCTATAGCAGGGCTAATTGCTACTTTTACCCACATTTGCAAAATAGGACATTAGAACAGTTTTGATTCAATCATTCGCCTGCTGATTCATATTCTTTGTTGTCGTGTGTTTTAGTTCAGCCATGTTTATTTTTTAACCCAATGGTTCACAAATAACAGTGTTTTCCAATATCCATATGTATTTAAATTTACCCACCTATCTGTCTCTTCTGTCATTCATCATTTATTTTTCATCTCAGATCGTACATCTGGGATCACTTTTTACCACGTGAAGTATTTATGAGGATTTCCTTCAGTGAAAATCAGAATCTGCCAGATTTTATTTTATTTTTTAACGACTTCTTTTACTGTTGTTCTTAAAAAAAAATATTTCCACTGGGAAGAAAATTCTGGGCCCCCCGTTGCCAAAATGGTTTTCTCTCAGCACATTGAAAATATCATCCAACTATTCTCTGGCTTCCACGGTCAGTCTTGCAGACAAAGGTGAGGACGAGATCTTGCTCCTTGGAAGACAGAGCGTCTCTTCTCCGTGGCGTCCTCAAAGGTCACTGCTGTGGTTCTAGTGTTCTGCATTTTCACTGCAGTATCTTCGTGGGGTCTCTTCTGTTTGTCCGTCTTGGAATTCGGTGAGTTTCCTCAATGGTGTCTGGCATCCATTCTGGATTGCTCTCCGTCATTACGTCTTCAGATTCCATTAGACATGCGCAGACCATCTCACTCCCAGCCATGCTTCTTACTGTCCCGTGTTCTAAAATCAGATTGTTTCCCTACACTGTATTCTGGATAACGTCTTCCGATTCACCAACTATTTCTTCAACTGTGTCTAATCTGCTGTTAAACCCGTCCAATGAATCTTTCCAGTAATTTCCCGATTCTTTTTCTATTTATGCGAAACTTCTACGTGGCTCTTACGCATGCTTGATAGATCATGTTTATAATCTCTTTTTCTTCACTTGAACTTTTAAACTTTAAAAAATCTTGGAGTGTATCGAATATGGCCGTGTCATATTTGGTTTCTCTTACTTCTCGTATCTAAAATCTTTGTGAGTCGGCTTCTCCAGTCTCTTTAATGTTTTTATTTTTTATTTTCTCCTTGCTGGTTCTCATTCATGGTGTTTCAGTCCCTTTGAGGGTTTTCTTCTTTTTAAGTCTTAGCTTCCTACATCGTAAAGTTGATCTGTGGGAATTTTTGAGGCCTAGGGGAGTTGAGGGTCTCGGTTCCATGGAACCTCGGAGCCATTGAGGTTCCATGGTTACCTGTTCCTCTGCTATACATGTGGGAGTGCCGCCATCTTGGACTTTGAATTCTAGGCTCAAGTGCTCCGGCCCACCCAGGTAGCGTGCACTTGGGCCTCCAAGCTGAGTGTGGATGTGATGTCTCAGAGCAAATGCTATTCCACTCCCCTTAGCAGCAAGGCAACCTTCTTTACAGTCTTTTTGGGAAGTGGGTTATTTCTCATCGACCCTCACACTGAGCGTAGAATCCTTCGAAAGTCGACGTGTAGGGCCGGGCCGCGAGACTCCCCACCTGGGGCCGGCCCGGGCTTGGATGCCATCCATCGCCACTGGAGCTCATGTTTGCTTGGCTCATCAGGTGCCTTCAGGGCAACTCTTGCCTCTGTGGGTTCTGCTGTCTGTACTTTCAGACTCTGACCTCCCTTGCTTCCCGGCGAGCTCATCAAGGCCAGTGAGTCTCGCTCCGACACGTGGTCAGACAAGCTCTCGTCCTCGTACAGGGGACAGAATCGGGATTTTGAAGATGGGGTTTTTCTGGGAAGCCTGGGCCTCACGCCTGCTGTGTCCCAGGTCCCTGTACCGCTTCCTGACTCTGCTGATTTCTGTTCCCCCGCGATCCTGGGAGCTGCTGGGCAGTGGTGATAAGTGCAGTTCGTGCCAGCCCCTGGGGTCTTAGTCATAAGTGGGTCTCATGCTGGAACCCCAGGGGGTCTGGGTTGGGCCACCAGCCTTCAGCAGGCTGGACGGAGAGGGACACACTCCTGCAGTCTCTCTTCCCCTCAGAGAGGAAGGAATCCCCACTGACTTGTACGGAGACCTCCTGGCCTAATTCAGCCTCCAAATCTCAGTCCTGTCCTATTTTCACGTTTAAAACAATAATAATAACAAGTAATGACGAATGTTGCGCATTTAAAACAGAAGACAGAGACAGAATGTGATCCACAACACTTAGGACATTTACTGTCTGTCCCCTTTCAAGAACCTGGCTGACCCCAAGCCGAGGCCAGTGTTGTCCAATAGAAATCGAATCAGGAGCCACAGATATAACTTAACATTTTCCCATAGCCATATTTTAAAGGTTTTTTTTTTTTTTAACGTTTATTCATTTTTGAGAAGCAGAGCACGAGCAGGGAAGGGGCAGAGAGAGAGAGGGAGACGCAGAATCCAAAGCAGGCTCCTGGCTCTGAGCTGTCAGCACAGACCCCAACGCGGGGCTCAAACCCACAAACTGTGAGATCATGACCTGAGCCGAAGTCGGATGCTCTTGACCTGAGCCACCCGGGCGCCCCTCTAATAGCCATGTTTTAAGAGATAAAAAGAAACAGATTAAATTCATTGTAATAATTTTTTTTATTTAACCCAATAGATTGAGAATATTATCGCTTCAGTAGACAATAAATACAAAAACTTCCTGGGACGATCCACACTCTTCAAAAGCTGACGTCCGTTTGACGTTTACAATACCAACGGGGAAAGGGAAGAGGGTGTGTTTTCGTAAGAACTACGTGGTCTGCACTTAGACATAAAATGTACAGTTAAAAAGGAGATTGATTCTCCCACCTAAGTCATTCTAAGCGTAAAGTTTTCCAGTAGCTGAATCGGGGACCTGTGTTTAAACTTAAAGGCGAATGTGCTCAATTTAAATCCAAGTCAAATTCACTTCCCCCGTTTCGTGAGCCACCTTCAAGCACCGCCAAGTGGGGCTGAGGTGATTGGGCAAGGCCGCTCTGGTGCCTTCCCCCGGCATCCAACCCAGGCTGGACCCAGGGAGGGGCCCAGTGGACACCGACGTGCGGAGAGGGTGCCTGACGCGGGGCAGACGCGGGGCGGCGGGCAGGAGAGCGGCTTCTTAGAAGCTTTGACGCCCCCACAGGGGGCTTGTCTCTGCAGACCCCTCCTCGGCCCCCGTCGCACAGAATCTTCCCCGGATTCCCTCCCTCGAGCCCCCACGACCCACGCCTCTCTGCCCACCGTCTGCCTGGGATCCTGGTTCTTCCGCAGCCTCTGTCTCCCACCGGCCAGGCTTCCCCCCACTTCTGCTCTCAGGAGTCGGTCAGGAGCAGCGCTCACTGCGCGAGGCTGCGTTCCCAGGGTCCACGCTACCTTGGTTCCGTCCTGTCCCTCGCCAGTGGCTCAGGCTGGTCCCACCAGGAAGTCGGGCAGGGGTGGGGGGCTCCAAGGACAGCCCTGCCACCCCCCCCCCCCCCCCGCCTCTGGCCTTCCCCCGACACCGCTCTCTGTGCTGGTGAGCTGTTCTTGAGTGACGTGGCCGTAAATAGGCGAAGGCGTGGGCTCTGGCTGATCAAAGGGCCCCCTTCAGAAGCCTTCATTAGCTGCTATTCTGGGAACTGGTTATTTTAAGGTTAGTGTATTTTTTCTTTCCTGAGGAGCCGTCTTAGTGGATGGCGAGGTCCTGAGGTCTTGGCTCTTCAGTCAAACCACACAAGCCCTGTTTTGTCTGGGGTCTCAAAGATAAACCTGTAATGAAAGCGTCAGTTGGTGCTGAGTGCCACCGCCCCCATTCCTGGGCAGAGGTGGGCGGGCCTGCCGGGGAGTCCCCGGGCCCCGCGAGCCCAGGAGACCGGGCACTCCGAGCGGGGCCGCGAGGGGCCCCCGGGGAAGCCGGGCCCAGCATCCTCGCGGCCGGGGCAGCCCCCGCAGGCTGTGCCCGGAACCAGTCTCGGGAGGCTTCCTTCAGTAGAACAGCAGCTCCGGCCAACGGTCTCCTGTGGCAAGATGCCCACCCCCAGCGGTGGCCGGGGGGGCGGGGGGCACACACGGACGTCAGAATGTAAGAAGACACAATACCGGGGGCTGGCACGCACGCGGGGAGACGGACGCGCTCGTGCCTCGCTGGTGGGACGAGCTCCGGGACGGGGTCTAGCGGCGTGCGTGGACGTCAAAAAACACGTGCCCTCGGCTCTAACGTCTCCACTCCCACGATAGCAAAGCACGGGGGTGGGGCATGTACAGGGGCGGCGCTGGCCGCACCCCGTCTGTAGGAGCAAGCCCAGGAGGGCAGCTTCCTGGGGAGTAGGGACCCCAAGCTGTCCAGAAGCGGGTAAGGAAAGCGTGCGGCCCAAGGTGGGCACGGGGAGGGCCGTGACGCGGGGACCGCGCGCCTTGGAGACACCTGGTTCTGGTTGGTCTCGGGTCGAGACGCCCCTCACAGTCCGTGCGCGCGTTCCCAGGTGCGACAGGTGCGTCAGAGGCCAGGCAGCCGCCCTTCCCCGCCAGCCTCCTGCTCTGGCGCTTGGCCCTCGGTCAGCTGGGGCTGCTCTCCCACCAGGACCGCTCCCACCGGGACTGGCCCCCGCCCTGCGGTCACTCCCCCGGGGGCCCCTCTGCGGGGTTCTCAGCTCACCCAGCACCCTGTCTAGGGCTCGGGAAGGTCTGAGCCTCCTTCCCCTGTCCGTGCAAAGACGGGGGGTGCTGTCCGTGGGGGGCCAGGCCCCTTCCCAGAAGTGACACACGCATCATTCCCCATTGGCGACCAATGGCATGGCCCCTCCCAGAGGGGTGTGGGGAGTGCAGTCCCAGCGGGACGGCCGGTTTCCAGCCGCGCGATGGGGGGAGCGGGGACCTTTGGAGCCGTCCGTGGGTCAGGACGTCTGTCTGGCCACGTGCATCCAGAGACCGCAGACGCGCCCGGGAGGTAGGCCCGCCTACCCGAGCGTGGGGTGGCCTCCGCGTCTGCCGCACTGCAGCAGCCAGCCACTGAGGGCGGTGACAGCACGGCCAGCCGGGCAGAGCCCTACAACAGCCCAGCACCCGAGGGGCCTCCGTGCCGGGCTTGGTTCTGTGGGTCGGGTCCCCCCGGGGGAGAGGCCTGGGAGGAGCACCTGTGTCTGGCCATCCGTCCGTCCAGCACGGGCCGGCACCCAGCAGTCGTGCACGCTTGCCTGGAAGGGACAAGAGAGGGCGATGGGAGCGGCTGTGGTCAGCTACGGGGTCCACCCGCCGTCTGAGCCCTCCTCTCTTCGCCCTTGTCCCCGTGGTCTGGGTGACGGGGCCAGAGCAGGAATCCCTGCCTGAGGGGCTGAACCACACGTGTCAGGAGCCCCTGTGCTGAGGCCCGAGAAGTCAGCAACCCATCACGCCTGGGGGTACCGGGGTGGCCCAGCGGCAGAGAGGCCCAGTCACCTCTGGGTCTGAGTTCCTGCGGGAGGTGATACAGTCCCTCCCAGTCCAGAGAGTCCGTGTCCCTCATTGACATGAGAGCGTTGGTCAGGGGGCCTTTGAGGGACCTGTAGGTGTTCCAGACCTTTCCGTCCCATCAGAGGTGAGACCCTTAGGTCCCTGTGGCATCTAGAGGGGTTGGCCACCAAGAGGCCACGGTTGTGGGATGTAAGTCAGAGCCATGGCTGGCCCAGAGCTGAGAGCTGGAGCCTCTAGCCGGGCGGACGCCCGGGGGCAGCCTGCTGGCCGGAGCGCAGTCCCGGGCCTCTCCACGTGCGAGGGCAGAGGCTGACCTCGTGACTTGCCCTTTACCGCTGCCCAGCCCACTCCCTCCTGGCCAACAGCAACAGGTGCCCCATGGTGACAGCCTCGCCGCTTACTGGCACCACCCGTTCGCCTTCCCAGGAGGGAGTGTGAGTGCCAGCTTTCGCAGCCTGTTTGTGGCCTGAGGGGCCCCACAGGGGCCTGAGAGGCTCTCCCTTGATGGGGTGGAAAGGCCTAGAATGTCTGCAGGTCCCTCCGAGCCACCTTCTGGCCCGGGGCCCGGGGCTGGGGCTATTTGGTGAATGGCAGTGATCCTGAGGATAGCACCCCACCCGGCAGTGGGCCCCCACCTCTGGGACCTTGAGCCACTGTGGCTGAGTGGGGCCTGGGGGAGCCCGTGGGGAGACAGCCAGTGCTCCCCGCTCTCTGAGCCTCAGTGTCCCCTGTAACCAAGGCAGGGAGGTGGGAAGGAGAGAGGTGTGCGTGTGCGTTCGGGGCCACTCAAGCTGGCCTGGTATCCCGTGGCCCCCGATGCCCAGCAGGACCAGAGCCTGCCCAGAGGGTTGCCAACAGCTGGGCCCACAGGTGCCTCCAGGGCCGACCCTTTTCACCCAACTTATGGGCCCGGAGCCTCGTCCCTTCCTGAGGTCGTGCCTCAGTGGAGGCAGGGCCAGGATCTGGGCCCTGGGCATCGTGGCTCCCGTGCCCGTGTGTTCTCAGATTGCACACGTGTGGCTTCTAGGCCTCCCGCTCATACGTGGCTCCCAAGTGGCCTTCCTGTCGCCCCTTCCCATTTTACAGAAGACAAAACCCAGCCTTCCCTTTGCCTTTGTGCAGCCAACAGCTGGGTTCAAGCCCTGCCCCCTTGGCTCACTAGCCATGAGAACCCATGAGTCACATCGGGGCCTCAGTGACCCCATGAGTCACCGAGGGTGTTAGTAGTGCCACTGGGCCAAATGCCGTGGAGAATTCCTGAGCCGATCCACATCCAGGCCCGAGGGACCTCACATGCAAAGGCCCTGTGGCACGGGGAGATACAGCAAACTCCAGAACCAAGAGACCCACCTGGGTTTCTGACTGCAGAGCTCAGAAGGAGTCGCGAGGGTGGGCTGGCCACTGGGCCGGGGGTGGGGTTCAGGGACTAGTCGGGAAGTTCAAGCGCTGCCCTGACCCCACTCGCTGCGTGGCCACGGACAGGCCTTCCAAGCCTGAGCCTCAGTTTCTCCAGCCGCACCATGGCCTCCCGCTTCTCGTGCCTTCGACAGTCCCAGAGAATTGTTCTTCCCGCCCCCTCCCTGCACCCCCCGCGCCTCCCTTCCCCTTTCCTGGGCGTTTCCCTTTCGGTCTGCCCAGAGACGATACCCCCCCCCCCACCCCCGCCCGGCTAGGCCTCCCTGAATGACTCTATTTATAGGCTGCAAATACTGGCCAGAAAGGAAATTTACATTTTTTGAAAAATGTAGCTCAAGTCCCTGTGAACTTGTGTGGGTCGACCGAGAGATGCAGGAGCCCAGAATGGCGGCAGGCGAGGGCGCGTGCCCGGCGGGCGTGCACAGCACCCTGGCCGTGGGTCCTCCGCGGTGCGCAAAGGCCGGTGCGCCATCGGCGGCCTGGACCGGGAGAGCCGCAGCGGGCAGGCCGGCCGCAGGGGCCCAGGCATGAGGGCGGCCCGGAGCCTTGTCTTTGAGGCGAACCCTGCCCAGCCGCCTTGGCCGACCTCAGGAAAACATGTATTTTGATCAAAATGGGCCCTTTTTTCAACTTGTCACCCTGCGGGTCAGGGCACAGCCCGCCCCCGGCCAGTCCTGCATATTAAGCAGTGGCTTGGTCACCTCCAAAAATAGACGTCCCGGCCCCGAGGCCGGGCCGTCCCGCCCCCCCGGGAGGGGGCCGCCGGCCCAGGCCCAGGCCCCGGCCGAGCGGCCCCCCGAAGGTGGGCGGCGGGGAGCCCGTGGCCCGGCCACACGGGGGGCCGCCTCCCCCGGGGTCCCCAGAGCCAGGCCAGGGACAGGATCCGAACGTCCGTCCGGGAGCCTCCGGGGCTGGGAACGGGGTGGCGGCCTCCGCGGCCCGGGCCCGACGGGGCGGGGGGGGGGCGGCCCGTGGCGCGTGGCAGGTGGATGCCGGCAGGTCCCCGCCCGCAAAGCCGCGGGCGGCCCCCACCCTGCCCGAGGCCTCCAGATCCGCAGGCCGGGGACCGTCCTCCTCCTGGGCCGCCCGCGTCCACAAAATGGCTGACGCCGTCGTCCGGGCTGGGGCGGCCCGCGCAGGGGAGTCGCCGTGCGGACCTGCTGTTTATTTTGCCGAGCGCACGGCCTTCTCGTTGCCCGGGTTCCGAGCGCTCCAGAGGCAGATGGAAATTTTTGTGGATTGAACACGGAGCTGAGGCGCGCTGGGCTGTTTGGGTTGGCAGCGGGCTCCCTCCCCACCCCGTCCCTCATCCGCTGCCCCCGCCCTCGTCACCGGAGCATCCATTCATGCCTCCGCTCGGGGTGCCCTCCCCCTTCCCCCCCCCCCCCAGCCCTCCGTGCCCTCCCTTGCTCCCCCGGGCCGGGCGGGGGCTGGCCCTGCTGGCCCAGAGGAGGTAGCCTCGGACCCCTCCCCAAGTTTGGGAGAGGCCGCAGGACGAAGGGAGACGGAGTGGGACGGCCTGCTCCTTGGGGCCCTTTGCAGGCCGGGGCCCCCTCTGACCTCCGGATCCTCGTCTGTGAAACGGGAGCCATTGTACAGACAAGGCAAGCAGTGTGTGGGGCGTGCCTGTGGGTGCAGCTCCAGGAAAACGCTCGGGACACGAGGCCCGTCACAGGTCCTGCTCGCAGGCAGGCCCACAGGCACCGGGGGACCGTGAGGGGCGCGCCCTCCCACTCAGAAGAAGCCCTCTGTGTCTCGGCAGGACTGGAGGGTCCGCTGGTCTGCGGGAGACGTCTCTAGGGGCAGGGGAGCAAGGCCTGTGGATATCTGCGGGGATAATGTCCCGGGCAGAGGGCACAGCCGGTGCAAAGGCCCTGAGGCGGGGCCGGGCTGGGCTCACGTGAGCGGCGGGCAGGCGGCAGCGTGGCGGGAGCCACGGGCTGAGGAGGAGCCTGCAGGTCAGGGGCAGACAGGTAAAGGGCCGGGCAGAGCATCAGGCCTTGTGAGCCACCGGAAGCTGGAGGTGGGGTCTTCAGGGCCGAGGAGGGCAGAGATCTGACCGCGCTACTCTGGCAGGTTGAGAACAGACGGAATGCAGGGAGGTATGGCCGCAGGGGGGACCTCGCGGGGCCGGCGTGTACCCCTCCTGCCCGTCCCCCGCGCCCACTGCCCCCACCCCCACCCCGCGACGCAGGCTGGTCAGCGTGCACAGCCCCACTCTGTTCCCAGCCGGCCAGGAGCCACAGGTCAGGCCTCTCACATAAAGAGCCATCTGTGTGGGCAGAGAGGTGGCCGGCCAGCCTGCCGCCCGCACAGGGACACTCTATCCAGCGGGGCCTCCCCGGAGGGGCCTGTGGACACCCTGTTGGACCACCGGCGCCCACCCCCCGGCAGAAGATCCTCAGGGTGCCGTGAGGCCCTGGCCCGAGGTACTGACATCCGGGCGACCCCTGTCACCTGGCCACTATGGGCCCCAACATCCAGAGCCATGGGGCCCGGCAGGGTGTCTGTGGTCCCGTCCTGGGTGGGGTCTCGGCTTTGCGGCTTCATGACACCACCTTTTTATAAGAGGGGTTGTGTCCCACATACCCATAGGGTGGAAACTGCGTTGGCAGGGACCTGAGAGTCTCGTCTCAACCCCATACCTTCTCCAGAACCCATGGGTGTCCTAGAAATTGAGGCCCCTCTGGTCTCGGCAGAGGGACCACAAGTCACGGGAGCGGAAAGTAAAGCGACCAGGAAAGGGTCCCCCTGAAGAACTGCCCGCGTGCGCACAAGCATTCAGTCATCTTATGTCCGTTGAGTACCAGCCACACGCGGGGGTCGCCCCAGGAATGGGACGGGCTGGTCTCTCTCCCTCGGAACACACGGTCCGAGAGGCAGGACAGGGGATGCACCCAGTGACCCGTAACTCCCTATTTCCCAGTATGGAAAAGAGGGTGCACGGGGCGGGCGGGGGCCTGGGGCCAGCCGGGAAGGAATGAGGCAGAGGCTGTCGTGGGGTGGAGGAGTATCCGGGTCAGCAACCTGTGCAAAGGCCCTGGGGCACAGGCAGAAGGGGGGCAAAGCCATCTGAGGCTGAGAGCAGGCAAGTGAGATGGTTCTACAGCCGCCACCCCCTGTCCCATGCCTGTCCCTTCCAGGCTCCTCTCTCCTGGTAGGTGGAAACGGGGAAGCCCACGGATCGCTGTCCTTTGAGGACAAAAAGATGCCCATGGGCAGGCAGAAGGCCCTGGGAGGAGTGGCTCATCACACCCTGCAAAGTCGCAGAGGGCAGGAAGGCAGGGCCAGGCAGGTCCCAGGCAGGTCCCAGGACGTGAGTTTGCGGTCACTCCCGGTTCCCGAGTCCACTCAGCTCACCGGCACGCAAGTCAGCTTACCGTTCTCTGCCTCGGTCTCCCTGCCTCGTCTCCCTGCCCCGTGGGTGCTGCGTGGGCCGGGCAAAAGCACCCGGAACAGCTGAGGAGGCTCCGTGTCCTTCCCAGCAGGGAGGTCCTGCCATTCCTGGGCTTGCAGCTGTCGGGGGGCACCCCTGTCTGGGGACCCCACCTGCAAGGCCACGGGGGAGCAGGTGACCTGGCTTCTCTGTCCCACCCCATCCCCCTCCGTTCCTAAGACTGGAGCGGTGCCCCCAAACAGCCTGCCCGCGCCCCCCACCCAGGGTCAGCCGGAGCTAACAGAACGGTGACCTGTGGGCACGGGTGGGCACCACTGAACTGCTTTCTGTGCCAGGCCGGCTCCCTCCCTGCCTCAGGCAGACCCTTGGTCGCCACCCCTGGGCTCACCTGCCATCCAGAGTCCGTCTCGTCCCCTCCCCGCTCCTGCTGGCTCCAGGCTTTCCGTTACCTCAGCACAGCGACGCCTGGCAACCCCCCACCCGCCAGCCCCAGAGCCCCTTTGCGAGGAAAACCAGCTTGTTTTTCAGCCCCGTAAACCTGGCGGGAGCCGCACGGCCCCCTGCCTCCGTGCTGGGACCCCCGTCACGGGCACACGGAGGCCCAGGGCAGCAGGGAGGCCCCTCGGGTTCCCCCACAGAGCCAGACGCTGTGGGCTGTTCTCCCTGTTGAGGGCCTGTCCTTGTCCCCACGCAAGCCCGTTGCTACACGGTCCCTGCCCGCAGCACCCAACAGGTGTGATGGTAGCAGGACGTCGGGCAGGTGCTGACACAGCTGACTTTCATCCGGTCACGGCTGGTTTCTGTGCAGAGGGAGCCTGTGCCTGTCCCGGACCTCGCCCTAAAGGGCCATTGAGGTCAAGCCGGACCCACAGGAGAGAGTGCCACCCGTGGCTGGGGGCACAGCATCCTGGGACTTATGAGGACTGTGCCCACAGCCCCGAGACAGGCAGTGCCAGTCAGGAGGCCCTGCGAGGAAGAGGACGGAGCCGGAAGCCGGGTACCTCCCTAGTGACGTCCCCCTTCACCTGTGTCCCCGTCCCCCACTGGCAGGCAGGGGGCAGAGCACGCTCCGCTCCGGGGCCCATCTTCCCTGGGCTTCCCCGACATCCGACGCCAGCTCCTGCCTTCTGTGTCCCCCAAAGCCCCCCAGGGCACCCAGGGCCCTGCAGACTCCTCCCCGCCCGCCCCCCTCAGCCCTCACTCCGGGTCCCTGGCATCCTCCCCTGTGCACATCTGACCCCCCTTGGCCGTGTCTCAAAGGCTCTCCTCTCCTTCTCTGTGGGGCTCAGCTCCATATCCTCCTTGGCCCCCCCTCCATGCTTCCCCTGCTCCAGCCCCGTTCCCGGGCCGTGGGACCCTTTCACACCCAGCCTCTGCCTGTGCTGTGCCCCATCCCAGACCGCCTCTGTGGGCGCGCACGGCACGAATGACAGGGGGCAGGGGGAGGGGGACACAGACACCCAAAGGGGCTGGGGCACGTGCCCTGCCCACCCTCCATCTTTCCTACTTCCGTCAGAAAGGGTCCTGGAGAAGGTTCCTCAGTCACACCTGCAGGCCAGACAACCTGGGGACGGGCCAGTCCCCAGCGCCCACCCGGCCCCGATGCCAGCCAGGGTCACCTTAAAAATAGCCGTGGGGTGGGGGGGGTCTGCGGTGGCAGGGGACCCTTTCAGACTAATTTATTGGTGACAGCAAAATGACGCCAAGTTCCGAAAGAAAGGAAGGAAGGAAGGAAGGAAGGAAGGAAGGAAGGAAGGAAGGAAGGAAGGAAGGAAGAAAAGAAAGAAAGAAAAGAAAGAAAAGAAAGGAAGAAAGAAAGAAAGAAAGAAAGAAAGAAAGAAAGAAAGAAAGAAAGAAAGAAAGAAAGAAAGAAGGAAGGAGAGAGAAAGACCCGCTCTATTTCCTCATTAACATAATTGCAAACAGAACGAATCTTTCTTGATTTCATGTAAACAACAGCTTGAAATAGTTTATAATCCTTGCAGGTATCATATTAAGTTCTTACTTATGGTCTGGAAATTAATTAGCCTTGCAGCAAGACAAATGTGAGAACTGTGCATTTTTGACAAGAAAATTAAGCAGCTATTGGGGAAAATGTAACTTAATCGTCACAGAGAAAATTGTTTGTAAATTGGTCGCGTTGTCTGAACTCTCGCCTCTGTGGCCGCCGGGGGCTGGGTGAGCGTGCGAGCTTGCGTTTGCCTAATCTGGGGCCGGTTTGGGCGATTATTGGGGTGGCGGTAGGGGGAGGGATCAGAGGGACCGAGAGCGGGGCAGGGACGAGGAGAGGAGGGAGGGAGGACGAGACCCATATGAAGGAGCCCATGGCGGAGGAGGGCCAGGAGACGGGACGCAGCGATCGGGGGACCACCCTTCCCTGAGCTCACAGCCTGTCCTGGGACCTAAGGGAAGGAAGAAGCAGAACCCTCAGGTAACTGGGAGGAGGCTCCACGCAGAGGGCAGTATGACCAAAGGTCCTGGGGCAGGGCTGAGTCTGGGACAGACAGGAGGCCGAGGGGGCTGCAGCAAAGCGAGAGAGGGGCCGTGCAGGAGAGAAGCCCTCAGACAAGGGGTGCTTGCCGGGAGCCTTGGTTCCCTTGGCTGCCGTGCGAAGGTTCAGGTGCCCTGCCCAAGGCGGCTGGAGGGCAAGTTAGGAGGGAGGAGTGCGACCAGTGCTCAGCGGCCATCTTTGGCCCAGCAAGGTGGCGAGGAGGGGTCGCGGTGGACGTGCCCACTGCCGCCCCCCCCCCCCCGCACCGCCTGTGGTGGAGGCTGGTGGGGCAGGCAGGTGCAGGGCGAGGGCTGCTGGAACCAACACCCTGCTTAGCATTCGTGCAACGAGGCACGTTGCACGGCTTCTGTGTGCCTCAGTTTCCTGAGCCCTGACGTGGGGGACGGACGGGAACAGCCACCAGGCTGTTTGGGGATTGGGGATGTGCCGTGTCGCACACCCAGAGCCGGCACGTAGCGCTCCCCAGGGTGGACGGGCGAGCGCGGTTCTCCAGGTTACGGACTCATTCGGCTGCGGTGGGCAGCAGAGAATGGGCCGAGGCAGAACAGGAGGAGAGGGTGGCTCGGCCGGTGCTCACGAGACTCTGGCCGTGGGACCAGACCCAAGGGGTAGAGGACAGAATCGCACAGCCCGGTCTGGCCGCCCGCTCTGGAGAATGTTCCGGAAGGGGTGGGGAAGGCGGGCGATCAGCAAGCCACCCAGGGTGGGCCCTGGGAGTGGGGATGGGGAGGTGTGCAGGGTGCCAGAGATGCTGAGAGGTGAAAGCAACGGCATCTGGTGAAGGGAGGGGATGGGCTGGGTGGTGGCTCCGTGGCCATGCCAGTGGCCGAGACGGGGTGGCCCCGTGCAGGACTCCGGAGGCATACGAGCCCTTCCACTGCAGCAGGACGCCCCCAAAAGTCTCGCGGTGGAGGCAGGTCAGGTGGGTGCCCGGCGTGCCTTCAGGGGCCCCCACCCCCACGTCCCCTCTTGCTGACTGGCCCCTTGTATCAGTCATCACACGCTGCTGTAACAGATGCCACAAACGGGCCGCCTAAACCGTGAACGCTCATCTTTCACAGCCCTGGAGGCTGGAAGTCCAAGGTCAAGGCTGCGGCAGGGCCAGCTTCCGGGGAAGGTTCTTCCTGGCTTGTGGAAGGCCACCGTCTGACTGTCCTCTCTTGGCCTCCCCGGGGCACTGAGAGCTCTGGGACCTCCTCCCATGAGGGCGTTAATGCTGTCAGATCAGGGACCCCCTGTGACCTCTCTTCGCCTCAGTGTCTTCCTCAAGGCTCATCCCCAAATACGGTCACAGGGGTTACGGCTCCAGCATGTGGACTTGGGGGGCGCGGTCCGGTCCATAACACCCGTCCGCCGCCGGAGGGCCCGAGGGGGAGCCCGGGGTCACCCCAGGCTCCTCCCCTCCCCCTCCCACAAGCGAAGTGTAGGGGCACCAAGCGGGAAGCTAGAGAGGGAGAGAGCCCTTGCCTCTTAGGGCCACACCCATTGGCCAGGTCAGGGCAGCACAGCGCAGCCCCTCTGCACGGTGAGGGGACCCGGGTCCGTGGGGCTCCTCGTGACCGCCACCTCCCCCAGCAGCACGGGCCCCGGGCCCCACGCGGGTAACAGAGGAGCCCGCGGCAGGGTGCAGGCCCCGGTTCTGCCTCGGTGGTCAGGAAGCGGGCGGCTTCGGGGTCGGGCGTCGGACCCCGACCTACTGCGTACGAGCCGCGGGGCCTCGGGCCCGGCTGGCCTCCCTGAGCCCGCTCGTCCTCGCTGGAGATCCAGGATGGCCCCCCTCCCCCCCGCCCAGCTGCCCACGCCCTGCCGTGTCAAAGCCAGAGGCCACTCTGCCGAGCCACTGAGGGTCCCCTGCTGCCCACGCAGCCCACACATCCTTCCCGTTGGGGAGGAAGCTCAGGCTTTGCAAGGAAGGAATGCCAGACGAGGCCACCCCAAACAGCACAGACGTCCCGTGTCCTACCTACTTTCACACCAGCACGGGCCCGACCTCCGCCCCTCTCGGGGAGGGGTGGGGCAGAGCCCCCAGAGCCCTGTTCAGCACTGGGGCCTGGGCGGGGGAGGGGGGGGGTGTCTTAGCTCTCAACTCCTCCTTCCTGCCATCTCCAGACCCCCAGACAGGCCCAGGGGTAGCCTGGTGACATGGACAGTTCATGCCCCTGCTCTGAGCCTCCATTTTCCCACCTGTACGATGGCGATGATGAGAGGCCCCAACTCAGAAGCAGGAGATTGAGGAGGAATTCCTCTGTAGGGCGGGCTCCCTCGGGGAGGGTTTTTGCCATTACTGCCACAAGGGAGGAGTTCAGCTGGGACTGGGGGGTGGCCCTGTGACCAGGGACCCACGAGGTCAGCTAAACCACTCCCTGGCCATGGAGAAGGCTGTGTGGAACCTTCTAGACTGCCTAGTCTGCTGAGGGGGAGGACAGCAAGACAGTAGACTCAGATCCCGGCCCTTTCCCTGTCCCTGGCCGGTGGGACTAGGGACACAGCGCAGCCTCCCAGACCGCGTCAATACCGACCATCATCTCGAGGGGCCGGCCCTGGAATGTGCTCCCCCTTGGACGCTGGTGGCCTCTTGATGGACCCCCTAAGACCCGTTCGTTAATCCCGCCAGAGACCCCGGCCACGGCAGAGCAGGGTCACAGTTTACCCCGGCCTCACCACCCCTTCAGGGCTCGGGGCTCAGCTCGGTGCTCTCTCTTTCAGGCCTCCACGGTGGCTCTGGTGGCCACTCCCGTAGGGCAGCCCTGTGCCCCCAGAGTCCCCAGGAAGTAAGGACAGGCCTGGCAGAAGCTACTTCACCCGGCCAGCCCCCCGCCTGGCACTTTTGCAGAGGACAGAGGGCACCGGGCACCTCCTGTATGGCCACGTTGGAGGCTCCGGGTCCAGGAAGTCGGGGATCACAGAGGGAGGGGGGCAGGGAGGGGGTCGACACCACGGGCTGGAAACAGCAAAGCCACTGCCAGTCCCCCAGCGCTTCATGCCCTAGGCCAGGGAGCCACCGTCACCCAAGCCCACGCCCTTGGGCCCGGGCAGCAGGGCCGGGGGGTCCCCAGCCATCCCAGCAGTCCCTCAGCATTGCCTGTGTCAGCCAGGCTGCCCGTGGATGCGACCGGCCGGGTGGGTTAGGCCGCGCTCTGGGCTCGTCTGCTCCATGAAACGACCCCTGGGTGCCCCCCCACCATGAGACCCCCGGGACAAGGCCTGCCCCGGCCACTCCCCACGAGCAGAAGACAGGCAGGCAGCGCAAATCCCAGCGTCAGCCAGGCACTGGGGCACCTGCCAGTGTGGCACCCGTAAACCTGGAGGGTAAGAAGGCCGGGGGGCCCGGCAGCTCAGGACCGCAGCCAGGGCCCCGCACTGGACACACCCAGGGACCAGCGTGGCCTTGCAGGAGGATTCTGGGCTTGTCTGAGCTGATCGCAGAGAAATGAACGGTGTCTGCGAGTCCAACAGGGCCTCCGAGGGGCCGCGTTCGCCTGCGCGGAGCTAGGGCTTGGCGAGGGAAAAATGCTCCCGGCCAAGGGTCAGCCCCAGCCAAGGCAGGGATGGGCCGGGGTGGGAGCCTGGCCTGAAAGCCCTGAAGGCAGGGCGGGGAGAGGGGAGCCCAACTGTGTGCTCGGGGGGTTGTCTGAGGAGGTCTTGGGGCGCAGATAAAAATATGTCCCCGAGCCAGAGTGGGGGGGACGCTGTCCCCCCTACCCTGGAGGATGCACCTACGTCCCCGGGAACTCTTGAGGTGTCCCGTGCTGTGGTTGGGATCCAGAGCTGGTGTGCCACCTGACCTCACCCCTGCAGGCATGCTGATCCCGGGCAGGGCTGGGGAGGGGGTGGGCGTGCGGGGGGAGGGTCTGCGCGCCGGGTTCGGGGAGGGGTTTCAGAGCAGCCTGCCTGGGCCTGTGCCCTCTGGAGCTCTGCTGCCGGCCCCTTCCTCCCTGCCTGCTCCAGCCTGCCCAGAACGCAGCTCGGGGGCCGGTGCCCGCCCGCAGCCTGCTCCCCCAAATGCCCGGGGCTGCCACCTGCCCGGGCCTGCCCGGGGAACTCCCAGGGCCCTTCTTTCTCCTGTCCTCTAGGCCGTGGTCCCCGCTCCTCTCCTGGCCTCTCCCATGCCCTCTGGCCCCCAGCCCAGCCCCGCCAGCTCCCACCCTGCCGGCTGCCTTGTCGTGCGCCCGCTGGCCGCTCTGTGCCCCACGCTGCCTGCCAGGCCCACAGCCCCAACGTCAGTGGAGTTCAGCCCAGCCCAGGAGGTGGAGCCACCTTGGGTCACCTCTGCAGCCACCTGGCGGGTCCCGTTCATGCCCAGCCCGGAGAAGTGTGTGGCCGTAGCTCGTGGAGCTGGGCAGGGCCACCGGGCTGTGCAGAGGGGGCCGGTGTCGTGCCCTCCGTGGGAGTGCGTGTGCTCTCGAGTGTGAAAAGAACCAGGAGCTGTTTCCGCATCTTACACTCGAGGTGTGCCAGGGGGGTCACACAGTCCTCCAGGAAAGCCGGTGGCCAGCTAGAGGGTAACGGGGGGTGGGGAGTGCCCTGTTCCCAGCACGCCTAGCGTGTTTCGGGGGGGAGGGGGGGGAACAACCAACACTTGGGGTTTGTCTTCCCAGTGCCGAGGGACAGGCCACCGTCTGACATGTGCACGGCTCGTAGGCGTGAAAGACCAGCCCCGTGGTCCACGCCCCAGCGCGCGCTGCCTCCCGTGCGGCGGGCGCCGCTGGCCTTACGCGTGTTTGAGGAGGCGGAGGCCTGGGCGCACAGCCTCGAGGCGCGGGAGGGACTCGTCTCCAACCCACTGCCCATCCCCCCGGGACCCAGGATAACGTTTCTGGTAGGGGAGAGGCAGGAGCATCACAAACCAGATAGTACGTCGAGAGCACCAGCCGTGTAGGGGGAGAGTTAAGCTAATGTGTCCAGCTTACAGACACTGTAGGTGTGGGGCCATGGGTGTCACGTTGAAACCATTTAAAAGGCACAACCAGGAAGGGTGTGTGAGTAGCCAGCCCGCAGGCAGCGGGCAGAGGTGACCTCCACCTCGGTGGCTCAGGCTGAGCCAGCCTCTGCGGCAGGGCTGAGAGCTGGAAACGGGGAGCGGGGCTGCAGTCTCACGAGGCCCCCTCCCCGCCGGGCGGCGGGCCAGGGAGAAAACCGCAGGTGACAATGGAGAGAGACACTCCCTAGTAGAAAGGCACTAAGGGTGGGCAAGGAGCTGGAAAGACAGTTCACAAAAGAAGGGTCACAGAGACCGAAAAGATGCCTCACCCCTTCTGTCCTCAGACAGGGCTGGTCAGCCACGGCCCAGAGGTCTGATCCGGCCCTCAGCCTGTTCCTGTAAATAAAGTTTTATTAGAACACAGCCACGCCCACTCGTGTAGGATGGATGTCTGACCGCCCTCACATTGCAGTGGCAGAGTTGAGGGGTTGTAACAGAGACCACCCGGACCTCGACGCCTAAAATATCTACCCCCTGACCCTTTACAGAGAAATTTGCAAGCCCTTGTCCTAAAAATTTAGATGGAGAGATACAAGACTGGATGTAAATTCTGTGCTGGCAACGCAGGGATGAAATGGGCCTGGAAACTGGTCTCCCCTTCCAGAAAGTGCCTCGAGGAAATGTGTCAAGACCATGAAAACCTGCTCCTCTCCCTGTGGCCCTTTCGTCCCCCTTCCAGCAGTCTACCCTGAAGAACGAATCAGAGGTGCCCCAAAGAGTAGCGTGCAAACCAGCTAATGGCAGTCTTAGTTTTAACAGCGAGAAATTAGACAGACAGCACGGCCAACATTTGAGCACCGGGATCGTTATGGAGCTTCTAGTGACCTGGGAAAATGCCTCGTGTACGAGGTGACTCGGAGATGGACGGGGAGCGGCGTGATCCGAGCGGGCGAGGACGTGTGTGCGTGCGTGCGTGTGTGTGTAGAAAACAGCGCCTTACAGAAAAGCGGGCTGTTCCCACTGTCTGTCTCTGGAGGGTGGGCTCCCAGATGCACGCATGAAGAGCTTTTCCTGTGCTTTCCAAAATTTTGTCCTGAGCCGTTTTGGTTTCAACAGGTGGGAAACAGTGAGCAATAAATGTGGAAGGGAGGAGGCTTTGAGGGGCTCCCCTGCAGAAACGCCTTGTCTGGGAGTGGCGGGGGGGACCGCAAGCTGGGCCGTGGGACCGGGCACCCGCTCGGGCCACGCCCAGGCTGGGCCAACGGGCCAGGCCCGGGGACCTCTCTGCTCTGCTCGCTGAGAGCCACCGGGGTCACCTGGGGCCCTGTGTAGGGTGCGGCGGGCACCTTCCCGGGCTCGCCCGCCCGGCCTGCTCCCTACCTGCCAGCCGCATGCTCCAGCCCACTGCCTCCACGGGGCGGCCATCATCAGGTGGCTGCCACGAGGACATCGAGGCTCAGGTCCCCTTTGGAGGTGACTCCCCCGACTGGGGGTCTGTGTAGTGGCGGGACCCACCCCTGCGGCCCCAGAGACTGACACCCTCCCCTGAAGTAGGGCCGGGCCCCTGCCCCAAACCCCCCCTAGGCCTCAGGTGCCTCCAGCCTCCGTACTGGTCCCCCGTTTCGATGGGGCAAGGGGCCCAGGGCCAGAGGGACAGAGCCGAGTGGCCGCTCGGGGCGGGCGCGGGAGAGTCTCGGCTCTTTCCAAAGGCGCCAACATTTCCTTGTCACAAAATGAAGTCAATGGGACAGTTAAGGGCGGGGGGGGGGGGGGGGGCAGATTTTAAATTGCCGCTTTAAGCCATTTGGAAGTCTGCTAATTATTCTCTTGGGGAAAGAAATGCAGGTTCATTATTATAATGAGCTTTGGGCAAAATATTTCATCAAATGTGACACTGCGGTGGCTCCTGAAGACAGTGGCCTCCCTCTGAAAGGCCTCCTGCCCGCCTCGCAGCTAATTGGCCCGGGGTCTGCCTGGCCCTGTGCTGTTTGTGTGCTGTTTTAATTCGCTTATGAAAAGCCCCCGCTTTGATGTCCGGGACCAGATAAGGACGTCGGCGGGGACCGGCGCGGGGAGTGGGTCTGCCCGCGAGGCCTCCCCGCCGCCCGCTCTGGGCCCCAGGCCAAGGCGATGTCATGAGGTAGCTGCACAAACAGTCCTGCCTGAAAAAATATGCTTTTGTTTCACTAATAAATCTCTCCTTGGAACACTCCCCGCGGGCCCGCGGCTCTCCTTGGGCCGGCCACTGCCTGGCGGGGCCTCCCTGCTCGGCCCCGGGCACGGGGTCCTGTGCCTCGAGGTAGGCACCACGCGGTCCAGCGCGGCCCAGACCCGCCTCTGTGCCGGCCGCCCCACCCCTCCCTCCCCTGCCCTCTTCCCCGACCTCCCCCCATGCTGGCCTCAGTGACCTCTCTCCGCCCCCTTTCCCTGCCTCCGAGCTTGGTCCTCAGGGGGCGCCCAGCTGGGGTGGGGGTAACCAGTCTGCAGCTCACACCTCGGGCCGCGGGCGGACAGACCACCCCCACCGTCCCGCCCGGCTCTGTCTCTGTGCGACCGCCTGCCTTCCGTAGGCCTGGGGGACGGCGGCCCTGCCGTCGGGAGCCCAGAAGGCAGCTCAGCCTGGCCTGCCCAGGGCCTGTCCGGGGTCACAGCATCCTGTGCGGGAGGCGCCGGCTCCACTCCAGAGCTATCTTGGCCAGGACGGGGGACTGAGGCCGGCACCCTGCCCGTGCCAGGCAGACCCCGGGAGCCAGCAGCCGAGGGATGTACGGGGTGGTCCGGCCCACGCGGAGGGACAGGCAGATGGCGTGGCACCCCTGGGCCCGGCTCTG
The DNA here is from genome assembly GCF_028018385.1 of Neofelis nebulosa. Classification (NCBI taxonomy): domain Eukaryota; kingdom Metazoa; phylum Chordata; class Mammalia; order Carnivora; family Felidae; genus Neofelis; species Neofelis nebulosa. Next base: position 113,481,562 of record NC_080791.1, on the reverse strand, counting down.
TCCCCCTGCCGTCACCCCCTCCTTGCTCCTCTGCCCCCTCTCAGGAGCCTGCCTTAACCCTGACTCTCTGCCCGGCCGCCACCCACTTCTCTCCTTCCCCGCCTCACCTCTGCCCCTGCCCCAGCCCCCCATCTCCCCTGTCGCCCTCCAGAAGCCCCCCTTCCCTTGCCTCACCAGCTCCCCACAGCCCCTGTGGTCTCTCCGGTCAGTGACAGGAGCAGCACTGACAGCAGGGAAAGCTGAGCTCGGACCCTTGCCCTCCCACTTCCTGGCTGTGCCACCCCAGGCACCCCTCCCGGCCCCTGGGAGGCTCGCTTTCTGCGTCCGTAAGGAGGAGTCAGGGACACTAACTCTGGGCCCCTGGCCAGGATCACCTGGAGCCCTGTCTGTTGAGCACCTGGCCTGGCGCCCGGCGCGTGGCAAGGTGGAAGTTCTTGGTTCCCACCCCCTCTTGTGGGCACCACTGTGGGCACTGCTGTGGGTTTGTCTTCCCCGCCCACTGCCAAGCACCAGACGGGGATTTGACACCATCTGCCCGGGGCACCGAGAGCCCGGTGGGCTGCGGCTGGAAGTAAATGCCACCGGGCTGACCCAGCGTCCACTCCCCACAGCACCCGCCCGAGCTCCTACCATGTCCCAGACAGCGGGCGTGTACTGGGGGTGCCGCAGGGACAAAATAGCGCTGCCGGCATTATGGAGCTGGCCCCGATCAAAAGTACACCCTGTAATCGCAGACCTGGACGGTGGCCGTGCAGGAGCAGAGCAGCGCACTGTGACAGAGGGGACCCGAGGGCGAGGGAAGACCTCCGAAGGAGGGGTATCTGAAAATAGCCCTCAGGGTGCTACTAATAGGCTTTGGCGCAGAGCTGTCCGGAGGAGAAAACAAACAGAGGACTGACTCGGATTTCTCCATAGATGGCTGTCATTAATGCTTTTCAGTGGAAGTGTTTAGATAGATGTTTTCGTTCTGCTTGAACTTCTAGAAAACTCAAGCAGTACAGAAAGGTTGGAAAACAAAAGTAAAAGCCTCCAGGGCTTCCCTTCTCTCCCTAGGGATCTCCCTTATTATCCCAGAAATACCCATCTTTAATGTGAGAGCAGTCTGGACATTGCATTGCTTGTTGCACGGAAAAAAGGACGAGTGGATAGACAGGCGGATAAGTGAAGAGATAAATGGGGTTGTGGGATGGGTGGACGGATAGATTACTGAGTGGGTGGGTGGCTGAGTGGATGGATGGATGGATGGATGGATGGATGGATGGATGGATGGATGACTGGATGGATGACTGGATGGATGGGTGGATGACTGAGTGGGTGGGTGGCTGGCTGGGTGGATGGGTGGGTGGGTGGGTGGGTGGGTGGGTGGGTGGAAGGATGGATGGATCAATGAATGGATGAATGACTAAGTGGATGGATGGGTGGATGAGTGAGTGGCTGGGTGGGTGGATGGATGGGTGGATGAGTGGGTGGGTGGGTGGGTGGATGGATGGATGGATGGATGGATGGATGGATGGATGGATGGATGGATTAATGGATGGTTGGACAGATGGGTGAGTGGATGGATGGGTGGATGGATGGATGGATAGATGGGTGGGTGGAAGGATGGATGGATGGATGGATGAATGGATGGATGAGTGGGTGTATGGATGGATGGATGGATGGATGGGTAGATGAGTGGCTAGCAGATGGATGGATGAATGGACGGACAGATGGACAGATGGATGGACAAATAAACAGACATACCACCAGAAATTATTATTAATATGATAAGGCTACTTTAGACTTATTAATTTTTCTTAACAAAAAAAAAGTGAAACAAAAAATGTTGAATTTAGATAACATTTCTTCACCAAAGGAGAAGTTCATTTGTAAATGTCACTTTCAGGTTCAGGGGGAGAAAATATTGTGAAATTGGGAGGTTGGGGTCATTGTGGGTTTTCGCGGTCTTCTTTCAACTTCATGTGGCACTGAATGGTGCCGCAATCCTGCCCACCCTTCTTTCTGCCTCCCAGTAGGAGTTAGTCCTGTTGGTGTTGTTGGTTCTGATGTTGGCCGGAGGCCCTATTTCCCATTGTCTGTTTACCTTGGTTCTGCATTAAGGTGGAGTTAGGGCTCACCTTGCTTCCCACTTCTCACTTCTTCATTTCTATTTAGATTACTTATCTGCTGATTAGATGAACTTCTTCCTCAAGCGACTGCTTCTGGAAGGTCCTGTAGTTCTTGCCCCTTCATGCTGTCCTTCCTCCCATGTGCTGTCTTCCATCATTAACCCCTCCACCTGCCCAGATCCAAGCTGGTGCCTTGTCTCTCAAACCCCTGTGTCCTGCCCACAGTCCCTCTGGAACCCTCCTTCTTCCTGCTCCAATCTGGATTTTTTTTTCCCTTGAGGCCCCCAGCCTAGCATCATTCTAGAACTTGCTTTTATGATTATCTAGGTTGGACTTACTGTCCTTGTCTTTACTTTTTGTTTCCTCTGTTTTCTGGAAAAACCTCCAGTGCCTTCCTAGGAAGAGGTATGTGGAAGGTAAGCATTCTGAGCCCTCAGAACATCTTAAAATGTCTTTATTCAACCGTCATGCCCTGGTGATAGTTTAACTGGGTATGGAATTTCAGGTTTTCCTTCAGAATCGTGCAGGCCTGTCCCGAGGTCTTCTGGCCTCCTGACTTGCTGAGGGGAAATCTCATGCTTGCCTTAACCTCAAGCCTTCCTTAGCGCTCTCCCCTTTTTTTGTTTCCTGGAATTTTTTGGTATCTACATTCTAGCCTTGGAGGGGGTTCCTGGTCAGGTTCCTTTGCAGCTGACTTCGTTCATTGATAGTGCTGAATATCTGGTAGGGAGACTTGGAGATTTGGAGACTTGAGTCCTTGAGCTCTGGAAAGTTATCTTTATTACTTCTGACCATTCCTTTCATGACATCATCTCTGTTGCCTCTCTCTGGAACTCCTTTTAATCAGATTGAAGACATTTTAAATGAAACTTTGATGTCTCTTTTATCTCTATTCGATTTGTAGGATTATGTCATCGACTTTATCCCCTTCCATGAAATTCTGTTAGCAACCCTGCCTTCAACTTCCTGTCTCCTTGTTTTCTAGCATCTGTGGCGATGTCCTGCCCTTCCCTGATGGGTGTAACAGCCCCTGGAATCTTTCTGGGAACTCCAGATACATTTTCATATCTGGAGATTACCTCGCTTCCTGATCTTCTGTGTCTGTTTGGTCAGCCTGGCCTCTCTTTCAGGTTCCAAACATTTTTAGATATTTGCTTGGGATCTAAGTATGGACGGGCTTGCTGGCATTTAGGTTGCTGTTGGCCGGGATTGGGTGGGGTGCCAGTCACAGCACGGAGGGTCCCCACATGTCAGAGTGCTTAGGGCACTGCTTCCAAGTGTTGCCTGGAGGCACAGGGCTGGTGGCTGGGAGCCCACCAGGAGGAAACTCCGGTGTGGCAGAGGGACAGGATGAGATCCTCATGCCCAGCCCTCCACCCACTCTACCCTCTTGGTGCTGTGGGCAACTTCCTGGCATGGCATCCAGCCGGGCTGGCCTCAGTACTGTCACAGCCCCAGGTCACCAGGACGGGCACAGTCCCCGGCACATCTCCACTCCCATACTGCACGTTTTGGTTGTGCCCCCATCCTGGGCAGGGGAGCCCCTTGCTGTCACGCCCAGCCACCCTCCCGCACAGCCTGCCATGGAGTCCTCCCTCATGAAGCCCCTGCACTCTTCCTGGCACCCTGGCTCACTGTCTGCACCAGAGCCCAAACTTCCCACATTCCATCTGGTTGGAGCCCCCAAGCCTGAGACCCTCTCGAGGTTGGGAGTCATCTGGGTCCCTCTCTGCGTCCCCAAGAGCAGCTCCTTGGTACTGTTGCTGCTCCATGCATGTTTCCAGAATGTCCTCCTGAACCTGTATGCAAGTCAGTTAAGCAATGGCTGAGCTTTCCGTAAGGCCTAGAAGGGCGGGCGTGAGGTTGTGCCTACGGCCCCCAGGGCCACTCTGAGGCGCATGGCTTCTAGTGCCACCAGGTAGGGAACAGGGACACGGAGGGTCAGAGCTGCCCAGACAGACCCACCGGCTGAGCAGAGGGGCGGGGGGTCGTGGTGTGGGGGTGTCCTGGGCAAGTGCAGTGCCAGGGGGTTGACAGACCGCCGTCCAGAGGACAGCAGGTGGTGTGGGCAGGATGGACATCACGAGGGATGGCATGGTGGTGGGAGCTTGGCCTCTGAGCAAGCCCAGGTGGGAAGGGCAGAGGCCAGCAAGGAAGGGGCCCAGGGACAGCCCCGTTGCAGGCCAGCGCTGGCCCTGGAAATGGACACCACCAAGCAGCACTCCCCCACTGGTCTCTCGAGGTGGGGCGGGCTCTCCGTCCAGCAGCCATGAGAGCATGAATTCGCCAGGGGAGGGGGAGGGGAGGGGGCCTCCATCTCTGGCCTGAGCTTGATGGCCCTCCCTTCCCCAGGGTGCAGATCCCTCCCTGCAGGGGGGCAGCTGCCTGAGCCCCCCTCCCCAGGGCCAGAGGAGCCGCTGGGGAGGGGTGGCAGGCAAGATCCTGGCCCCTCCTCCCTCCAGGGGAGTCAGCCCGAGGCACTCACCCCACCGTCCCAAGGATCCCCATCGAAGTGGCCTCCGGCCGCCCCGGGCTCAGTAGGCAGGATCTGGTCCCGGAGACACCTGCCCAGACGCCAGCGGGGCAGCGAGGAGTAAGCAGAATCCTTTGCAAAGCCCTTCCAACAGAGTCTGAGCTCAGGCGGCCACCTCCAGTATTGTCGTCGTCCGCGGGGCCACACAGGCGTTAGACCTCCCTGAGTACCAGTCTCCCCTTCTGCTAACTGGACCGGCAGGCCTCCTTTGAGGACCAGGAGGGGCAACCCGTGTCCCCTCCCCCGGCCCCGGGCCTCACTTAGCCTGACTGCCTGCTTCCCGTCTCACGGTGGGCGAGCGGGACCAGCACGGGACCTCCTGCCGCGGGGCTGACAGCCGTCCCTGGGCCACCGCCTCCCTCCAGCCCCGGCAGGTGGAGCAGGGTGACGGGTGCAGGGGTGCCCTGCCCAGCGAGACGGGCAGCAGGCCGTCGGAGCACCGGCACCCCACGGCCTGCAGTGTGGGGAAGTCGCGTCACTGGGAGCGTAATTCCGCCTTTAAGGTAGCTGGGGGAACAGAGGGCACGGCTGTTCAGGTGTTTACTGCACACGCGTGGGGGCCCGCGCCGGGGCGGAAGCCAGCTGGGCCGGGTAACCATCCCGTCTCGACACCTTACGCCGTGGTTCACTCGGGCGCCTACGGCATACCGGGGGTCGGCCGGGCAGTGTGGACGTCCAGCGGGTCAGCGCCTCGTCCCTGTGGGCCAGAGGGCAGGCCCGGCACATTCTCACAACGGTGGCCGAGGCGTCCACTCCGTCCCCCAGGGGCTCAGAGTCATTCCTCCGTCTCGCTGCCCCTCCCGCCTCTCAGACCCCAGCCCCACCCCGAAGCTCCCAGGCCCGACTCCGGAGGGCCGTCAGCCGGTGACACACGTGGGTTCAGGCCCCAGCCCTGCCCCTGACCTGTGGTGTGACCCCAGGCGGGTGGGGGTTTCTGAGCCTCGACTTCCTTAGCAGAGTGGGGACGAGCGGTTCCAAGTCTCTGCCCCGTGGCTGTGGGGGGGGGGGGGGCATGGGAGGGGCCTGTGAGTGCCATCCCATGGGCGATGGCGGGTGTGGATGGCCCCTCGGAGCCCTCGCTGCTCAACGCCCAGCAGCCGCACAGGCCCTGCCCCGGGCAGACCCCCCCTCCCACCGGCACCATGGGCCCACCGAGCTCCTTCCCCGGCTCTGCCCTCCCTGCTGCCCCTCAGCCTACCCCTCGGGGCCCCTTCTTTGGGAAGCCACACCCCTGCACTGAGCCCTCAGCCCCAGCTTTATCCTGTAGGCCCCCAGAAATCAGGTCTTGAAATCCCACTTTCCATTTCAAGGAAGAGAAACTTCCCCCAGAACCGCCTGCACAAAGAAGGAAACGTGTTGACTCCCATAAAGTCCAAGAGGAGGCAGCTTCAGGAAGGCCTGGATCCAGGGCCCGGAGGGCAAGAGCGGCGTCCCCCTGCTCCGGGTTGGGTGCCCTCCGTCCGGGAGGGGGCAAATGGCTCTCAACAGCCCAGACGTACCCCCTCCCACGGGTCACATTGGGTGGCAGGCCCGATCCGCTGGGCTGCTTCCTGAGCGGGGCTGTGCATGACTTCCAGGGTCGCAGGCAGGAGGGGTGCAGTGAGAATTCCTCCCTGGGGCGTGCCTGCCCAAGAAGGGACAGAAGGCCCACCTTGCCGGCCTCCAGTGGGGGCCGAGGGGCTGCAACTTTCTGACCCAGGGGGCTCTGTGGGACCTGAGAATGACAGAGGGCAGCGAGGAGCCTCAGCTCACTTCTGCCGGGCCAGCTTCCCCGGGACGGCCGTGGAGCCGCCGTCCCGGGGCAGCTCTGGCAGGGGGCCCAAAGACCAGGCGATTCCCACCAGCAGGGAGACAGGGCCGTACCCCAGAAGCAGGCCTCATGGCCCAGGGCGAGCTGGGGACTCCTACATCTGGAAGCCGCTCCCAAGCTGCAAGGCTTCCAGAAGGTCGCCAGTTTTAGCAAAAAAAAGAAAAAACAACACAGGATGCCTAAAATGAAGACTTTCTGGGTGTAAGTCTGTCCCAAATATTTCATATGACATTTTATATAAAAAAAAAAAAAGCCTGTTTATCTAAAATTGTGATTTTTCGCTGGGCATCCTGCAGTTCTCCATCACCCCCATTCGAGAGGGTCTCCAAACCCCTCTGAGCCTTGTCCCTGCCTCTGGTGTCCCCACCTCCCAGGACTAGAGCAGAGAGGACCATACCATACATCATACGCTGGGATGCTGGAGGGTGGGCCGTCTGCCGACGTCTGAATGAGCGTGAACCGACTTCCTTCCCCCTCCCTCCCTCCCTCCTTCTCTTTTTCCCTCCTGGTGATCTGGAAGAGGGAGGAGGATTCTGTTCCCAGCCCCACCCTGCCAGCAGGACCAGGCCCCAGCTCCTTGCTGCCTGCCTGGCTGGATGGCACAGGGGGACATATGCCACCGTCCCATCAGCAGACATGGGCCCCGCTGGCTCACGGGGCTCGGACTGTCAGACCTAAGACCCCCCACACACCCAGAGGGGTCCGGAGTCCCTGACTGGCGAGGCCGGGGCACTGGGGGACTCTGTCCCGGGCCACCACTGTTAGTGTCCTGTGGAGTGGCCCGCGGCCATCTGGCCTTCTGCTCAGCTGGGAGACCCGGCAGGAGCCGAGGCCTAGTGCCCCCACACAGGGATCTCCCCGTGTCTTGGGCTAGCCGTCCGCACAGGTGAGGGGCTACGGCGTGCCCGGTGCTCCCGAGACTTCCAGGAGGAGGAAACCACCTGAGCCGTGGGCACTCAGGGAGGGCTGCCCGGAAGGGGTGGGCCCCGAGGCCAATCGGTCCCACGGGTATGTTTACTAAGGCCGTTTGTAGCCGAGAAAACAGGTGTGGAGAGAGGGGAGCAGTGCACCCAGGGCACGGGGCGTGAGTAGTGGGGAGACGGATTAGAAACACAGCCTCTCTCCTCCTCCGCAGCTTCTGCCAGGGGCGGAAGGGCATTTCCGCAGACGGGAACAGCATGTAAGCACGCAGCGTTCCTTCCTAAAGATGAGGGCCAGCCCGTCCCAAGGGGCGCCCGGCTTTCCCTCTCCCCACTACATTCCTGTCTCCACACAGTGGCCAGAGGGACGTTTCAAACATAAACCAGACCACGAGCTCCCTGCCTAAAGCCCCTTTCCCTGGAATGCAGTCCAGGCGCCCTTCGTCGGCCCGTGGGCCCTGCAGCCCCACGCCTCCCTCCCAGCCTTACCTGCCTGAAGCTTCTGTTTGGCCCGCCAGCCTTCCTGGGGTCCCTCGTCAGAGCCTCTGGGCCTGTGTGAAGGGTGGCCCGGAGCCGGGGGCCAGCCGCACGGCCACCCCCGGGGCCGCTCCTGCTCCTCCCCCACCTGACAGGCCTTCGGGTCTCTGCCCCCAGAGCCCTAGCTGGGAAGCCTCCAGCGCCCCCAGTCCCTCATCACCATCCGACTGTAAAGCTGGCTGGGGTGTCTGGCTCCCCCACAGGAATGGCTGGTCAGGGGCTGTCCCCACCAAAGCCCTGTGCCTGGAACACAGCCTGGCATGGAGTAAGTGCCCGACAAGCCCTGCGGTGGCCGTGCTGCCCGAACAAATTAACCGTGAACAAAGGCCAAGCTGAGCCTTCACCTCCCTCTTGGCGCATGTCAAAGGGACAGGCAGGAGTCGGAGGGCGTCTGTCCCAGCTCCCGAGTACCGGGGCAGTTTGATGGGTGCTCTGATGGCCCCCTGAGTGCCCAGGGCCCATTTCAAGGCCACATGGTCCCAGGACCCCAACGCTGGCCCAGCCCACACCCATGTGTCCCTGGTGGCACACTCAGCTGGGACCTCCTCTTGCTCCCCCAAGCCTGACTTCCTTGGGTGCTTGCTGTCTCAGCAAACGGCTCCCATCCACATCAGCCAAAACCCTGACAGCCACCCCCTTCGTCAAGCCCACACCAGGTAACCAAGCCCTGACAGCGCCCCAGTGCCTGTCCCCATGATCCCCTTTGGTCTGGGACCATTCGGCTACATGGAGCGCGTCCCCTGTTGAGAGGGGCAGGGACTCAAGAGACAGAGAAGGAACAGAGAGAAGGCCAGCATCTTGATCCCGGTCTATTTTTAGTGGGTGGCAGGCTGTCACTCCAGAGGCCAGTGGCTGCGTCATCAATGCCTTTTGATCTTCTTGTCATTGCTGCAAGATACACAGGAGGCAGCTGCTAACGCTTGTGGAGAGAATGGAAGGCACACGGGCCTGGGGTGGGGGTGGAGGCGGGGTGGTGTGAATACATGTGGGTGGGCAGTGGGTGGGTGGAGAGATGGAGGGAGGGCTGGATGGAGGGCTGAAAAGGAAAAGGAAGGGAATGAAGAAAAGGGAGGGAGAGATGGAGGGTGGATATACATGGAATGGAATGGTGGATGGATGGAGGATGGGTGGATGGGGAGATGGATGGTGGAAGGATGGAGGGATGGGTGGAAGGGTGGATAGATGAATGGGTGGATGGATGGATGGATGGATGGGTGGGTAGCTGGGTAGATGGATGATGGATAGTGGGTGGAAGGATGAATGAGTGGTTGGGTGGGCAGGTGAATGGATGGGTGAATTAAAGAATGGTGGATGGGGGCGCCTGGGTGGCGCAGTCGGTTAAGCGTCCGACTTCAGCCAGGTCACGATCTCGCGGTCCGTGAGTTCGAGCCCCGCATCAGGCTCTGGGCTGATGGCTCGGAGCCTGGAGCCTGTTTCCGACTCTGTGTCTCCCTCTCTCTCTGCCCCTCCCCTGTTCATGCTCTGTCTCTCTCTGTCCCAGAAATAAATAAAAAACGTTGAAAAAAAAAAATTTAAAAAAAAAAATAAAAAAAAAAATAAAAAAAGAATGGTGGATGGATAGATGGGTGGATGGATGGATGGATAGATGGATGATGGGTGGTAGATGGGTGAATGAATGAATGAATGAATGGATAGATAGGTGGATAGGTAGATGGATGGATGGGTGATGGGTGGTGGGTGGTTGGATGGATGAGTGAATGGTGGATGGATAGATGGGTGAATGGGTAAGATGGATGGATGGGTGAATGGATGGATAAATGATGGGTGATGGATGGTGAGTGAATGAATGAATGAATGAATTGTGGATGGATAGATGGGTGGATGGGTAGATGGGTGGATGGGTGGGTGGGTAGATGAATGAATGAATGAATAGTGGATGGATGGATGATGGGTGTAGTTGGGTGGGTGGGTAGATGAATGAGTGGGTAGATGGATGGATGGGTGAATGAATGAATGGTGGATGGATAGATGGGTGGATGGATGGGTGGATGAATGAATGAATGAATGGTGGATGGATGGGTGGGTGGGTTGATGGATGGGTAGATGGATGGATAGACAGGTGGATGAAGGAATGAATGAATGGTGGATGGATGGATGGATGAGTGGATGGATGGATGGATGGATAGATGGTGGGTGATTGGTGGATGGACGGAGTGGCAGATGGACAGGTGGAAAGGAGGTAGAGAGTGAGCTAACAAGCAAAGGTGGAGTAGAGGAAGGACCTCAGCAAGGACTCCTCAGAGAAGGACCGCGTGGGCCCCAAGCTCTCAGGGCTGGCGTCCCTTCCTGTTCCATTTGCCTCAGAGCAAACAACTCTGTCACACTGCCAAGCCCTGAGTATGGAGGCATTTCCCTTTGGGACTCTTCCCTGCTTATGAGGAGTGCTCCCCATCTGCTTCCTGGCCTGCCTGGCCCCCTGCCTCCGGGGCTGGCCGGGGGGCTTGTGAGAAAGTGTGTGTCCAGTCTGCAGCTTCGTCCACTCTCTTCCCTAGAGGCCCACGCAGGCCTCGCACACACCCACGTAGGGGCGCCCGGGGCCCTGGGCTCAGGGAGGGGGCTCTGTGGGCATCTCTGGGCTCGGAAGGGACATGCTGGGGCCCCTGTCCTGCCCCATGGAGTCAGAGGAGGTCCTAGAGCCCCTACTTCTCTGGACGTCCAGACAGCTGGTGCCGACTCCGGTCCCCACCCCTTCCAGAGCCTTTGGGAGCGGGGACAGAGAATCCCGTTACAGTTGCCAAGCCCAAGAGAGACAGGACGCCCAGGACACCTGGCCTGACGGTAGAGCCACGTGGCACTGGCACCGTCACCACCCTCCGCCCCAGGCTGGCACAAACCAAAGGGAGGCCCGAGACCCCCCTGGAGAGCCCCCCTACCCCTGTGCAAGCAGAGGATGAGTGGGAGGTGCTGGGGGGACGAGCACAGGGACGAGAAGGGGCACCAGAGGCGCTGAGCTGAGCCACCCCCACCCCTTCCTGCCAGAACCCCCCGGAACTCAGGGGCCCCACCCTCAGCCCGGGCAGGCGCTCAGGGGTCTCCACACTGCACCCGACAGCTGCCTGTGCTGAGAAATTGGGCACTGCTGAGTCACCCCGCACCTGTTGGGGGCGGGGGGTGGTGGGACCGGGGGGCCGGACCAGCTGGATGCATTCCCTGGCAGGCGGCCCCTGGCACTGGGGGCCCCGGGTGTGCACACAGCCCTGGGTGAGGGTCGCCTACGCGAGATGAATGCGGACAGCTGGCCGCCCGGCCCCGAGATGGCGAGAAGCCCCTGAGGAAAGGACCGAAACTGGAGGCCCAAAGGCCTTCGTGTCCTGTTTCTGTGGATGGGACGAAGTCCCCCTGGGCGGGGGAGGCTCTCCGTCCCGTGCGTGGCGGGAAAGGGTGACCAGACGCAGCGCGGGCACACGCTGACCTCGCCGCGGCCCGAGAAGGTCCCACTGCGACCGAGCCGGACGGCAGGCCTCAAGCCTGGGGATCCGGGTCTGGAAGGCGGGCTGTAAGAGGCAGAGTGGAGAAAATTGACCGGGAGAATGGTGCTCAGTGCTGGTGACGATGAGGGGACACGGGGCTGTCCTACCTGCCCGGGGACAGTGTCTCCGGCCGTTGGCAAAGGGCCGGCCAGCAGCACGGACGTGGTGCTCCTTGGCCCCGTGATCACCCCTCAGAGAATCCGTCCCAGAGGGCGAGACCCGGGTGACCGGCGGGCCCCGGGGCCGTGCGACCACTGTGGGGCGCTGGCCGGCGTGTTGGTGGCGGGGGAGAGGCATTGCCTGGGGGGGGGGGGGGGGGGGGGGGCGCTTTACGCGGTGGGGAGCTCTGTGGCTCGGGGCACACGCTGCCCTCGGCCACGGAAGGGCCTTGGCCCGGAGCGCACCTCCCTCCAGCGTGCCCGGCTCACAGAGGCCTCCAGGGACCCCCACCTGCCACCCGCCACCTGCCATTCTGGGTGCCTGCTCATCACGTCTCTGCCCCTGACCGCAAGCCGGCTGCTGGGTGCCACGTGGTTTTCCCTGCCGGCCTGGCACCTGCGTGGCTGACCCCCACACACTGGTGCCCCCTCAGGGTCCCCGTGTGTCCGGGAGCCACCGCCTGACCCCCGGGAGGTGGCCCCCAAGACCTAGATGCCCCCAGCCCGGGAGGACACGGACGCGCCCTCGGACAGTGGAGGCCAGCAGCGTCCCGCGCGTCCTGAGCCTGCGCCCGGAGGTCCCTCCGGGGAGGACCCAGGCCGCGGCCCCGGCCGAGCGCGTTCCCTTCCAAGGGTTAACGCGGGGGCTCCTCAGGCACCGGCGCGTTTGCATTTCACATGAAAATGTTTTTGCAGCAGGCCCGGATGCCAGCATTTTTGTGGTCACAGTCAGATGTTTTTAACTACATTGGACAGAACCCACGACGCCTCTTTCCGTGGCTTTGGCCAGTTTCTGAGCGCTACCTTGAACCCCCGTCATACCCCAGGACCAGGGCCGTGTCGGCGCCCCCAGCTCTGCACAGACTTCGGTGGCCCCGGGGTGAAGCTGGGCCGGCCGGCAGGGCCCTTGAGGGGCCTGAGCTGGGCCCACCGGCCCTCCCTGCGCTCCCTCCGCCCCCCAGGGAAGAACACGCTCCCCAGTTTGACTTCCCGGTGCCTTCAGAAGGCTCAGCCAGGGGTCGGTGGGCGCGGGGCAGAGGCCGGGGCATCAACTCGGGGCTGTCCCAGCTCCACAAAGCCCACGGGAGCCACCGCTGGCGGGGGCACGGTGGCACAGCCAGGCTCAGGGCCGGCCCTTCCCACACGGGGTCTGGGGCTGGACTGAAGGAGACTCGAGTCCTCGGGATGCACTGCTCAGAGTTCTGACCGTGGGTCCCGGGTTCGTGGTCGGAAGAGTTTCAGGAACCTTCCAGAGACACCTTCCCTTGCACTCCACTCCCTCGGCTTTGTGCAGAAGAGGCTTATCTGCATATTAAAGGCCCTGAGAAGGCCTGCTGGTAAAGAAGCTAATTTTGTGTAACCCGGCTGTTCCCCAACTATATTATCTACAAAACCTGTGGGTTTTTTCTGGCACATACACATCAACAACTAAGCGATTATCTTGTCAGGGAAGTTGCAGGACTGTCCACAAAAACACGCGGTCACCCGTCTCCATCGCCACCCCACGTGTCCCACGCGGAAGGAACCCAGCCTCTCGGGGCCCCCAGACTTGCTTTCGCCTGACTCACTCACACATCCCTCAGCGCACCTCCCAGGGCCGGTAAGAAGTGCTCAGAAAGGTGAACGGAGGCCTTTCTCCGATGGAAACACCTGAGGCACGTCTGAGCCCGAGGCTGGGGGCCGTCACAGGACGTCGCCACTGTGGTGAGGGGCCCAGACGGACCCCCACCGTCTGTGCTCCTGCACTGGGTGCCCCCCCCCCACCATGCACACATAGCTCAGGCACCGTGACGCGGCCCCGGGGGGGCCCACCCTGGCTCCAGCTGTCGCCAGCCCAGCTGCCTGGCCCCCACCCCGGCTCACCTGTCAGGCCACCGGTCCTCCACGCCAGCTGCCCACGGTCCCCCTCCCCAGGCCTTCCCCCCAGCCCGCCAGGCCCTGCTCTCAGCTGCCAGCATGGCCCCCGCCACACCCTCCCCGACAGACATCTCCCCCCACGGCTGCCAGGCCAGCAGGATCATGGGGGTGGGGGTAGGCCACTTGGCACTTCAGGAGGCAGGAGGGGCCCAGCCTTCAGCAGAGCCCGTAGCCCCTGCCCCAGCCCCGCGGGACCCCTACCTTGTGAGGCTCCCCATTCCGGCCTGGACTGGGTCAGGCCTCTCCCGCCCATTCGAGAAGACCAGCCAGGGAGTTTCTGCCCAGCGGGTCCAGGAGGGTCATTCGTTCACATACTCGTTCATTCGACGAGCGTGTACCACATGCTCCTGTGCTCCAGGCCTCGGTGGTGGGCGCGATCCTGGCCCCCCAGGGGCCATGACCTGTCGGGGAGACATACAGGAATCAGGGAAACAAAAGTGAGCAGGACAGCCTTGTGACAACAGGAAGAATGTGGGGGCCGTGACAGAGGGCCCTGCGGGGGCCAGAGGGGGTCTCTCAGGGGCTGAGACCCAGATGGCAAGAGGCAGACGGCCTGGTGGAGAGCAGACAGAGGAAAGAGCCGGTTCAAAAGCCCTGGGTAGGAACGCGGGGCCCAGGGCCTTTCCCCAGAGAAGCCCCCGGCTCCTTGTAGAACATGCTTCTTTCTGGTCTCGCTCCAAGCATCTTTCCTGAGGGCCGGCCGGGTGCCCGCACAGGACTGCTGCTGCAGGGGGCACGGCCCAGGGGGGCTTGGGGCTGTGGGTCCCGCTGGGCCAGCAGATGCTTGGGTACTTGGGGAAGGCATTTGGCGGGGGCTCCCAGTGAAGCGTCTCCGGCCTTCTTTAGCCAGAGGCCTGGGTTCTCTGTGCCCTGAGAGGCCCAAGAACCCACCTGAACACAAACCTGTGTCTGGTTGGTTCAACTCGGGAACACCTAGACCCCTGGGCCTCCAGATCCTGGGGACCCCCAGCTCCCATCAACAAGAGCTTACTGGAGCGGGGAGACTGGGGCGTCAGACGTCCCCACTGGCTGCTCCTGTCCCGTCTGCCACATTCCGTGCACCCGTCCGTCTGTCCCTTGCATCCCGGGGTCACGGGGCAGGGTGGGGTTCTATGTGGGCAGCTGGCTTTGCCTGGGTTTGGTGCCTGGTTTTGCCTCGTACATTAGGCGACGCCCCCCATCTTTCCTGGGCACCGGGACGCTTTGTGTGGGATCGTGGTTTCCCGCTCCTCGGAAATATTGTAGAAATCACCCCCAAAACACCGGGCGTGAAACTGGCTGGAGGAGTGCACGTGACTATCATTTCAACTCTTCCAACGGGCTTTTGTGTAGTGAGATTTTCTCCTTCGTGAGCCACTTTGGGTCATTTTTCCCTTAAGAGGTTATCACCGCATCAAGTTTTTAGTTTTGTGGGACATCACATCCTCAGTTCAGTCTGCACCTGTAACCGTTCCTCCCCTCCCGTTCCCCATTCTTCCCCTGCTCCTTGCTTAAAGCTTACGTGTGTCACCGACCCTTCACAAACAGCCAGCGTTCGGTTGTTCGGTCAACTCTGCTTTCGTAAAAATGTTTCTGTTTTGCAAATAACTTCCTTTATCCTTTCCTGCTCTTTCTTTGCCTTTGTTTTCATGTACTTCCTCTGGCTTCTTGAGTTGAACGCTTGGCGCGTTTATCCTTAACCTTTCTGATTTTCCAAAGCTGCTATCACTGTTCCTCTGAATACACCTTTGGAAGCATCCCCCGGGGTTTCTATATGTTAGAACTCCCATCGCGGATCTTTCTAGTTGAATCGAATTGCTCGTTTGTTTTCTCTTTAACCGAAGCATCGTTTAGAGCTGTATTTTGTAAGCCTCCCTGTGTATCAGTTTTGTCTTTCCCTTTCTGTTATTGATTTCCCATTTTACTTCAGGGTACGGCCTTTTGAGAATGCGTGGACTTTTCCTCTGGGGTCTGAGGAGGTTGCCTCTGTGACCTTTCTGTGCACGTGTGGAGGCAGCCAAGGCTGTTCTGCCGATCGACTTGAACTTGTTAGCGGAGCTGTTTGGTTCCTCTACACCCTTATTCTGCTGGTTGGTTTTTCCCACTGTGATACGTCAGCCTCTGACGAGGTGCTGAAGTCGCCAACGATGTCGCGGGTTCCTGGACGTGTTGGTTATGTTTGGTCTTTCCTGCTCCGCACTCTGGGCACACGTGTGCCCTCCCGCAGATCTGTACAACGCGCCCTGCTCCCCACCAGCTCTGCCCCTCACCCTGTCTCCCTCTGGAACCTCAGCCTTGGGGTCCTCCCCCTGCTCCGCGGCCACCTCCACTGCCGGGGCTTTGATTCTGTTCCGGCCGCGGACGCCCAGTCCCTCAGCCTCCCCGAGGACATCAGCTCTAATCTGAAGCCTGATTCGGCTTGCCCTCCTCGGGTGTGAGCTCACCCCTGTGGGGCTGGCCAGGCTGGCTCAGAGGGGATGGGAGGTCATCAGAGCCGGGCCAGAGGAAAGGACAGGTGGAGAACCTCAGGACACCCAGGAGGAGTGGCCAGCAGAAGAGCCCTGTGAGGGCAGGATCGTGCTGAGCCCCATGGCCACCAACCGTGCCCCCTGCCCTTCCTGTTAGTTCTAGCCTCTTCGCAGGGCTTCTG
This sequence comes from Neofelis nebulosa, assembly GCF_028018385.1. Classification (NCBI taxonomy): domain Eukaryota; kingdom Metazoa; phylum Chordata; class Mammalia; order Carnivora; family Felidae; genus Neofelis; species Neofelis nebulosa. The sequence goes on along the minus strand of NC_080791.1, from coordinate 113,465,459 downwards.
GGGCTTTGAGATGGGCCCTGACCCCCTCCTCTCAATGTCCCCCCGGTGCTGCCTTCTTGTTCACCTTAATCTCTCCCCCACTTACCTGGCTGGTCCTGGAGGTGTCCCCTCCGGGAGATCTGTTACCTTACACTGGCGCCGTGTCCTTTCTCTGTGAGTGCATATGACCACTGTGGTCACATGACGGCCCCCAGGCTGTCCCTGTCCTCCCTGGCACCTCGAATGGCAAAGAGGCTTTGCAGATGCAACCGAGGAAGGGATCTCGAGCTGGGAATCACCTGGGCTTATCCAGGTGGGCCCAGAGGCATCACAGGGGTCCTCACAAGAGGGACCCAGGTCAGAGTCAGGTCACAGGAGGGGGTGTGATGACGGAGGCAAAGGTCCGAGAGGAAATAAGATGATAGGCTGCTGGCTGTGAAGGCAGAGGACGGGGCTGGGAGCCAAGGAAGCGGCACCTCTAGAAACTGGAAAAGACAGGAAACAGGTTTGCCCCTGGACAGCTCCATTGACCCCTTGGCTTTGGCCCCGTGAGCTTCTGGCCTCCAGAGCTGCAAGATAGCAATAGGACGCTGACATGAGCAGCAGACGAGGTGGACCAGACCCTGCCTCCATGAGCATCGTCCTCCAGGAGGCAGGGGAGGGTGGGGACGGCCATGTCTTTAGAACCACGCTGAGTGCTGTAAAGAGGGCTGGGGGTGGGGCACAAAACCTGTCTCAGAAGCACCCTGTGATCTAAACACAAAGCATGTGCAGAAACGAGACTACACAGAGGGATGCAGACAGGGGTGGCATGTGCAAAGGCCCCGAGGCAGAGGCAACAAGCCTGACTTGTGGATCTGAGGGGAATAGAGGGCTGAGCACAGGCCACAGGAGAGAGTGGGGAGAGGGAGATGAGGCGCCAGATGGGGCTACACCCTGGCGGGGGGGGGAGCCACTCAGAGTGAGGACAGCAGGGCACCCCAAAGGACGTAAGGCAGTGAAGCTATATGAAACACACCTGCATTTATGAGATCTCTCTGAAATACCAGAAGATAATGTAATCACGAATCCAGAACAGGGTGCTATGAAAGAGAAACAAATAGAAACCAGAAAGAGCTCTTGGAAATGTAAAAGATGCTGTTGGACTTTTTAAAAACCTGGCCAATAAGGGCACCGGAGTAGCTCAGTCCATTAAGCATCTGACTCTTGGCTTCGGCGCAGGTCGCGATCTCACAGTTCGTGTGGCTGAGCCCTGTGTCGGGCTCTGTGCTGACTCGTGGAGCCTGCCTGGGGTTCCCTCTCTCTCCCTCTCTCTCTCTGCCCCTCCCCTGCTTGCTCTCTTGCCCTCCCTCCCTCCCTCAAGCAAATAAACTTTAAAATAATTAATGAAAATATTTAAAAGCTTGGTAAATGGTTGAATTAAGTGTCCCAGAAAGTGAAATAAAGACAGATGTGGGAACAGCCAGGAAGCACGGCGACTCAATCCAAGGCTGCCTGCCACCCAACTCCCAGACCTTCCAGGAAGGGGTGGGAGACGGCCAAGGGGGAAAATGTGAGTGGGAGGAGGAAGGCACCTAGAACCTGGGGGGAGCTGTGGTGTGCTCACCCCCTTCCACCCTGGAACTCTCGGAAATCTTCTTAAAGAACCAGCGGGTGGGCGACCTACCAAACTGCAGGCTGGTCTTCAGTAGAGACTCACAGAAACGCTTTCAAACTTGTGAAGGAAAATACCATTCTATACCCAGCCAAAGTATCCATTAAGGGCGAGCATCCCATGAAGGCATTTTCAGACCCCGAGAGTTCGCAAAATTTACTTCCTGCACCTTGTTTCAGAAAGTGACGGAGAATGGAGGCACCTAGGTGTCTCAGTCGGTTAAGCGTCCGACTTCGGCTCAGGTCATGATCTCGTGGTTCGCAGGTTCAGGCCCCGCGTCCGGGTCTGTGCTGACAGCCCAGAGCCTGGAGCCTGCTTCCGATTCTGTGTCTCCCTCTCTCTCTGCCCCTCCTCTGCTCATGCTCTGTCTCTCTCTGTCTCAAAAATAAATACACATTTTTTAAAAATAACGAATTTATGGAGAGTGTGCCCCAGCAAAATGTGGGAGAAACCAGGACAGAGGAGGCCCCGGAGGTGGGCAGGGAGAAGGTGGGGTGGCCCCAGCCTGGGTGCGAACGGGGGACAGCGGCGGCTGAGGAGGCCTCCCAGGAGAATGAGTGGGGTGAGCTCAGAAGGTGACCTGGGGCCTCGGGGCATCTGACAGCTGAGGGTCACGCTGATAAAGGTTTTACCAGAACACAAGGTGGGGAACCACGGACCTTTTGGCTCTAAGGGCACTAAGCCTTGGGCACAGACCGCTGTGGACTGAATCAAAATAATGGTGACGCTGTACTGGAAAATCAGAGGCTCGAGAATCATAAATGGTGTGAGAGCTCAGTCCTCACTCCCCAACAAGGAAACGTGTCTAAAGTCAATTAAATGAAGAAACCTCATGGCAAACACATTCCTGGGGAGGGGTTGGGTCAGGAGGGTGGGGCAGGGCAGTCAGCAGGAAAGCCCCCCCCCCCCCCACCCAGGCTCCGGTTGGCCACACAGCCCGAGAGAGGACGAGGCTGTGATTCCCAGGCAGGGCCACGGCCTGAGAGAGGAGGACGTGATGTCCCTCAGCTGCTGCCTGGGGGCACCTGCCTGCGGCAGTCAGCGTGTGAGGCCCAGAGAGGTCCGAGCCGAAAGCAGATGCTGGAGAGGGGCGAGCGTAGGGCTGGTACCTGAAGAAGGCTGTCACCCTTCTGGACGAGGTCACCAGCCAGGGGATTGCAAAGGGACTGCAGGGGAGGAGAGCAAGACGGGCCCGGGCCACACAGAGCCGCGGGATCCGCATTTGGTCTGACTCCACTCTGACCTCGCTGGACGCTGCGCTGGTCGGGGACGTAAATCGCATCACTGGGGTGACCAGGCCCCCCCCCCGCTGCTGCATCGTAGGCGCCCCTAAATTCTTGGGGCCTGAGTGTCGGAGCGAGGTGGCAGGCGCTTGGGGCAGGGACAGCCGGAGTCCACAGAGGCCGGCTCTGCCCGGCAGAGGGGCCCGGCAAGGGGAGCCCGTGGGCCCGTGCCGCGTCCACACGTTGGCTTCCGCACGGGGACGGTGCAGGAGGGGTGGTGGGCCGGACCCCAGCCTGGGCCCGAGCAGAGGTCAGAGGGACCTGGGGAGGGGTGTCCTAGGGCCCAGAGCCGGTCGCGAGGGAACACGGGTCCGGAGAGGGCGGGAGGCGCTGCTCCCCCAAGCCGCGTCCGAGGCCAGGCCCGCGCAGGAGCCTCCCTCCGTCTGCAGCCCCGGACATGGGTCCCCAGGCGTGGGCCTGCGGCGGGCTGCTGGGCAGACCCGGACGGCGGGGAGGGGAGGCCGAGGCAGGGCCTTCCCAGCCCACACGTTCTGAGTCCTCCGCCCGCCGCGGCCCAGCATCCTTCCAGGGAAACGGGCATTTCCTGTGGGAGCACTCCGGAGGCCCAGGTGTCAGGAAGAGGCGCTGAGGGCAGCAGGAGCGTCCACAGGCATCCGCTTGCCAGAGTCCCTTTGGCACTTGCTGCCAGGAGGCCCCTCCCCATGTGCCTGAAGTTACGCCATTGGCCCTTCCTTCTTCGGGTTAGATGTCGTCTTCGACAAATATTTTCTGAATGTCTGCTATGTACTAGGCGCTGGGAACCCGGGGGAAAGTATGTGGACCTGCCCTTGAGGGAGTAATGTGCATGGGGGCCGCGGACAGTAGACGGACAATTAACGATCTTCTGCAGAGAAGGAGGGAATTCTCCCAACACAGTTGGACCTTCACACTTCAGTACGAATGAGCGTCCCCCGCGCTTTGCTCGGTAGAGGACCGGACCAGGGTGGCCTCACGCCTCAGGGACTGGGGTGCGGGCGGGGGGTCAGAGCGGCGAGGGTCAAGGCGGTGCCTTCCCCACAGAAGCTTCCCCGGCTCCCAAGTTCCCAGGCTGCATCCCTGGGGCCCCCTGGAGGCCCTCCCTCGGGCCCACCCCCACCGGGCCCGGTCCGGGCTCCTCCTGCCCCCATACCCTCTCCCTGAGGCCTCGCCCTCCCCGCCGTCCTGGAAACGATTTTGTTGTCTGCGGAGATCATGTGTACTGTCTGTGAGTTATAAGTCTCCAGAGCAAGCAGCCTGTTACCTAACCAGGCCTGGCTCATGCCAATGTCTTGAGTAATTATTGGGGGGCGGGGGGCCATCCAGCCCACAGCAGAACCTCTCCGAGGGAGCGCTATTGTTTTCCGTGTCAGCTGCATTTTAAGGCTCCATTTCACGTCAGCTGTGACTTGGAAGGAAAGAGGGCCCGGCCTTCGAGACCGGGGTGGTGGAGGGCGGCTTAACCCTTCGGGCCCCCGGTGCTCCCCAGCTTCCCAGGGCCGCCTGACGGAGAGCAGGCTTGTTGGGGATCAGAACCCGTGGCCAGGCCCGGCGGCTGCCACTTGGCAACGTGGACGGAAACCGCCGTGCGGTTACGCACAGACAGTCACGGAAACTCCGGAGGACGGCCGTGTTGGAGGCTGAGCCAGGCCTGGCCTCTGAGCCCTTCCTGCCTCTGCTCCCACGATCTGCGGCCAGGTGCCCACAGGGTGCAGATGGCCGGGGGGGGGGGGGAGGGGGAGGGGCGGGGGGCCCGCCCGGCGCGCCCGGCCCACCACCAGCGGGTCCCCGGGAGACCGGAGAGGGCTGCAGGGCAACCGTATCCGCCCCGGGTCCACCGACCCATGAGTCGGGCGCCTCCCGCGTGCCAGGCGCGGTGCCAGGTCCTGGGGGGGCTGCACGAAACCGCGTCTCGGGAAGCTCGGTCCAGGGAGAAACGGGCAAGGAGCCCGCAGGCGCCCCGGTAGGCGCAAGGTTGCAGAGCAGCGAGGACCGGGGGAGGAAGAGGGGCGCACAGCGAGTGAGCAGTGGGGTGCTTGTGGCAGACACGAGATGAGGGGCCCGTGAGCCGCACAGGCATCCAGGAGCGAGGCAGGGCTGCCACAGCCGCCCTTGGCCCTGACGGCACCTCGTGGTGCTGACGGCCAGGCTCTGACCCCAGCCAAGGCCCTGGAAGCTTCCTGCGCTTTCTGAGAGCAGAGGCTGGGCTACGTCACTTGCTCAACTGTTCCCTACGTCATTCAACCAACCTTTACTCAGGGGCCAGGGACATCAGTCCTGAGGTCCTGGGGTGAGAGCCTGGCTCGCTCAGGGGACGGTGGCACCCAGGCCAGTGGGACGGGGGAGGGCGGAGCGCTGGCAGCACGGATCGGGGTCCGGCAGCGCCCCCGTAAGAGTTCGGACTTTGATGGGAAGTCGCAGGACGGTTTCAAGCTGTAAGACTGGAGGGGACCTGCGCTGGCTTACATGCTGCTGAGCTCTGTGCTGAACGGGGCGGGGACACCAGAGGGGATCGACCGGGTTCAGGGCAGGGGACTGGTCCCGGCTGTCGCTAAGACAACAACACCAGTGGTAACCTAATCCAGAGAGCACGCTGCCACCCCCGGGGTCGCACCACAGGAAGCCCCAGGACTCTGCTCTCTGCCTGCTTCCTGGTCCAGAACACACATCTTCCGCCTCATGGCCCCCAGTGGCTGCTCCCACAGTCGCCATCACATCTGCATTCCAGCAGCAGGAAGGAAGGACAAGACCCTGCACAGAGGCCACCTGTATGGGCCTCTCTTACGTCCACCGACCAGAATGTAACATACGCCCCAAGTCGCTACAAGGGCCCCTGAGAAACCAAACCTCTACTCCAGGCGGTCACACAACCCCTTTAATTCCTGGTTCTGTTAGTAAAGAGAGAAAGAGTGAGAAAGTGAGAGAGGGAGAGAGAGAACGGCCGTGGGGACCACTTGACATCTCTGTCCAGGACAAATCCTACATGTGTCTGGAGCCCAGATGGAACTCAGGTGGGAACCGGACGTTGCCGGTGAGGAAAGGGGAGGGGACACGGCAGTGGAGCAGACGGCTGTGTGGCACCGCCACCTCCTAGGATGAAGAGAACAAGGAGGACAGGACGTATCGATTCGAGATGCCCCCGAGACACCAAAGTGGCGAGGCCAGGGCTGGGGCTCCACGGCGTGGTTGGCCCTGAGGAACCAGGAACCACCAGCGTGCGGACGCGGGGAGGCTGGAGACAGGGGCAGAGTGAGGCAGCCACCGGGCGATGGCCGGCAGAGACAGGGGGCCCCGGGGGCGGGGGGGCTTGGAAGAGAGAACCCAGGGGAGTGGGGTCCCGGGAGCTGGAGGGCTTCAGTGGGGGGACCCGCCCTCCCCCAGAGGAGAACTCTGAGAAGTCAGGGCAGAAGACAGGGTGAGTTGGCCACTGGGAGGCCACTGGTAACCAGAGCGGTGGGTGCCAGGGACCACAAGCCAGATGAAGAGGGCTGAGAAGTCACTATACACCCTCTGGTTAAATGCAGCAAATTAACACGTGTGTTTATTTCTACTCCCTCCAAACCCCATTAAAACGACAGTAAAGACATTTAAGTGTTCTAAAATATAAATCAACAGGGCTTAAGTGATCAGAAGGGAAGGAAAGAGAGACAAAAATATAGAGATGGGGAGGCAGAGGGACCTCTGGAGACCCGGAGTGTTGGCACTACGCCCTGCAAGACTAAGAGCCACCGAGAGTGGACAGGCTCCCAGCCCAGAACCCCGGGCCGGCTCGTGGTCAGGTGCCCCAGGGAGCCTCCAAACTGCTGGAGGGGACTGAAAACAGAGAGGATGTTTACCGGAGATGGTCCGAGCAGCAGACACTTCCCCGGCCATACATGCTCCCAGCCCGTGAAGCCGGGTACTGCCTGTCCCCCAGTCCAGCCAGAGACAGGAGGCTTAGCCCCTGGAGAAGCTGGCTCTGAGAGGTTCTGAATATGGGGACACCAGGAGCAGCTGGGGTGGAGAGTGAGCCATCGCGATAAAGACGAGCGGGACTCAGTGAACGCTTCTGTGCTAAGAAGTAAGACTTCTACTCTTTCCTCCTTAATTCCCCAAGTGTCCTCATCAGGGCCCCAGGTTGTGATTTCATTGACGCCAGCAATAAAGTGGACGTCCTAGGTTTCCAGAGAGAAGACGTGGGTCACATACACAGTGTAGTGAATCATAGTGTCATCACACTTTTCAACAGCAATGCGGAAAACTAGCACATAATGCAGAAATGCCTTTAAACTTTAAACTTCTGAGGGCAAAAATATTTCCAATCTAGAATTCTACACTCAGTCAAAGTCTCGGGTATGAAAGTAGATTAAAGACATTTTCAGACATGCACAGTCAAAAGTTTTACCTACCACGTGCCTTTTCTCAGAAAGTCACTTGAGGATATGCTCCAGCAAAATGAAGAGAAAACAAAAAAAGAAAGGCATAGGCTCCAAGAACCAGGAGAATCCAACACCAAAAAATAGATGATGATAGATAGATAGATAGATAGATAGATAATTAAAGATAGACCAACTGGCTAAGGAAATTCCCAACATGAGAGGGAAAGAAGTTCTAGATATTACAGTTGTTCAGCAGGCCTGGAGAACAACCAGTCTTTCAAGGACTCCAGGAAGAAACTTCCAGGAAAAAAACATTATGAAGCTAATAGATTGCTAGTGTTCTCAACTGAATGAATAGAAGCTTTACAATTCTGGCAGAAAGTTTAAGAATGAATTAGTGACAGATGCATTAAAAATTCAGCAAAACAGGGGCACCTGTGTGGCTCAGTCAGTAGAGCACACAACTCTTGATCTTGGGGTTGTAGGTCTGAATCCCACGTTGGATGTAGAGATTACTTAAAATCTTTTTTAAAATGTTAAACAAAACATGAAGGCAACTCTTAACCCCAGGCAAAACAAAAAGTCATAATCATAGAAGACCACATGACTCAAGTAAAAACCTCATTTATGTAAGCATATAAAGTTGCGTAATTTTTACATAAAACGCAAACAGTAAATACTTACTTAGCCTGGAATTGCAATATAACTCTATTGAGAGGATAGGGGAGTGGCAGGAGCAGGGGTTGTGAAAATGAAATCGTGATCTCTCGTCTTCAATGTTAGGCAGTCGCTAGATAACATCTAAAACTGCAAAAGCAAGGAATCGTAATATAAGCATTGATTTAGAAATACCAAGGCCAAGTGACGAGACAGCTGAGAAGGCTGAAGGGCTGCGTCTGGGGTCGAATTAGGGATGGGGGATATAGCACCCTCGGGAGCTCTTCAAGTGGCCTCGCTTGCTGACGGTGAGAAAACTCCCTAACGGAGGCAGGGAGTGATGGTGCGGGAGACTGGAAGATCTGATGATCTCCTCCTGGGGAGGAGGGGAAGGAGGAGGAAGAGGGCTTGGTCAGCAGAGGGCAGGGGCTCAGAGGGGGAACGTGAGGGTGTGTTGCCAGGTCTGAGAAGAGCAGGAGAGCAGGTAAGGAGGCAGGCACTTCAAGCTACATGTGCAGACTTGGAGCTGACAGTTCCCTGGACGGGAGCCGGGGGCTGGGGCTCAGTGGGAGGGGACAGCAATGAGAGAGAAGGGCTCACTAGTGGGGATGCCCTCCCTGCCTTTAACTCAGGCTGACAGAGGCACGGGGGCTTCTGCTGAGATGTGACCCAAGTGGAACCAAGGACGGTCTCCAAGGCCCCTGGATCTGGGCACGAATGGGGAACCTGCAGGCTGTGACAGTGGGCCACCCAGGTCCTCCCAGAGGCCTGCAGACCACACCCGGTCTGGCCAGTGTGGGTCCCCCCCCACCCAGCCCCGGTGTCCCCAAGAGCTCTTCCTTCCGGCCTCAGGAGCAGGAAGGGCGGGCTGGGAGCCGCAGGCTGGGGCCTGAATTTCTCATCAGCTCCCAGGTCAGCCTAGGCCAGACGGGCCCCCAGCCAGCCCCCCACCTCCCTCCTGGGTGGATGCCTCCCCCACCCTTCCACTCACCTTCCGAGCATTGTGGGCTTTCCTGGGAACCCCCGCCACTCCGCTCAGGCCTCCCGAGGACACCCCGAATCTCTCCCCGCCAGTGCCCCGGCCCTGTGGCCACACACTTCAGGGTCAGAGCCAGGCTTCCTAAGGTCACGGCTTTGGTGTGGGGACTGGACTGAGGTGGGGACAAGAGTGCAGGGGGACAAAAGTGGCTCTGTCACTTTCACAGGGGCCGTGGGTGGCCCGGCCAGGGGGCCGTGAGGATGCGGAGAAGTCCCTTTCTTTTCCGTTTTGACCCGGCCCCCATGCAGACTCCTCTGCCGAGGGTGGGTGGACGCCCTGGGGTAGCACAGGCCTCCCTTCCCCACCGTGGGCAGGTGGCATGTGGAGGGCCTGCCACCGGCCCCGGCCCCTCCTCCCTTCCCCAAATGGCAGGCAGCCCGTGGGCTTCCGGAGAAGCCAGCAGATTCGAGGCCCAAAAGTGACGGAACCGGGGCCAGTGCCTTGCAGTGCCCGCCCCGCATAGGGTGGGACCCCGGAACCCCGGGGAACTCGACTAGGGGAGGCCCCTGTGTCCAGAGACGGTCTCTCTTGGCCTGGGGGGCCCCACCTTCGCCGCAGCCCTCCCGGTGTCCATCCAGGCTGGGGGAGGAGGGGGGAGGCAGAGCCTGAGAGCCAGGCCCCCCACCTGCCCCCGGGCTCCCCTCCCGGGACACCACCCCAACCAGGAGCCCGGAACTCTGGGGATTTGTGCCCTCTCCCGGTACCTGTGTAAAGACCACCTTGATCCGTGGGTCACCCGTGCCGCAGGATGGGCCCCCGGGCACGGCCACGACATTCTGGGTCTGCCCTGGGCCCCTGCCTTCCCGGCCATGGCACTTTGTCATCCATCAGTGACTATAAATGACTTGACCACCACCTGCCCCCTGTGACCGGGACGAGACTGCAGGGCAGGGGGCCGAGAGACTGGCCCAGGCCCCGGACGGGCAGACCCACCCCTCCACCGCCTCTCAGAGCACCCCTCCCACGCGTGGCTAACAGAGGCCACGACAAAAGCCAGGAGAGGTGACCGAAGGCCAGGGCCCGTGCTGGCAGGTGGTGGGGTCGGGCTGTTGACCCGGCGGTCGGCCACACCCAGCCAGCAGAACGGGGGAGCCAGCGAGAACCCCAAGGGCAGGGGCCCCAGGGAGGGACCTCAGGCAACAGTAGGGAAGGTGGGCCAGGGAACGGGGACGGAGGGGAGGGCCGGGAACGTCCGCCTGCCTGGGAAGGAGGGGTGCTGGGAGCAGAGAGGGCGCGGGACCGGCCAATTCTGTCCAGATGGGGCTGGAGCACTCGGGGCCTGGCCTGGAGCCCCGGCAACTTCCTGCCCGCCCACCCTGCTCCCCCACCTCCTCACCCGCTTCCCAGAGAGTCGGTCTCGGTGGGGGGTGGGGGGTGGGGGGAGGGGTTGCAGCGACACCCTGTTTAGCCACGGGGAGCGTGGCCAGGGCCTGGGCACCCGGGCCGGGGCGGTGGGGACAGAGGCTCGGGTCCGCCCCCACACATGACACCGAGCACCTGCTGTGCCTGGCTGTGGCCAGGTGACAGCACAGGCCTCCCCGGGGCCACACATCCCCGGGAGGTGGGTCCCGGGGAGGCGCCCAGACCCGGCGAGGTGGGAACCACCCCAAGCCGAGCCGTGAAGGGTGAGGGACTTGGAGGGGGGCAGTGGGCAGAGCGCGGGCAAGGCACAGGGCGGGGTGCCGGGCACAGCACCGAGGCGCCAGGGAGGGGGCGGTTGGGGGGGCGGAGAGGACAGGCGACCCTGGAGGGCCCCTCGCTGTTCTGATGGCCGGAGGACCAGAAGTTGCTGTGGGAGGCCTCGGAGAACTGTCTGTGCGCTCCCGCCCCAGCCCAAGCCTCCCAGAGGCCCATCTGCCCGTTCTGCCGGGGCTTGGGATCGTGCTTCGTGGAGGGATCTGCCCCAACACCCAGACAGAGTGAGCATGCTGGGCTTACCTATGAGATACTGAGCTCCCCGTCCCGAGGGCTGTGCAAGAGGCGGACAGTGTCGGGCAGAGGAAGGACAGGCTGAGGGGGCTTCTGGCTCAGGGCCCTGGGCCTCACGAGCCAGGAGGGAACAGCCTTGGGAGGGCGTTGTCACTTCCACGACGTGGGGAAGGCACACCCCAAGCTCCCAGCAAGGCCTCACATTCCAGGCAGGACACTGGGCTTGAGCCCACAGGGGAGGAAACCCCTGCGACTTCCCTGGGAAGGCAGGTTCCGGAAGGGGGCTCCGGCCCTGCCGTCGGGCACGTCCCACACCTCCCTCCCCACAGGCTCTTGCAGGTGCCAGGAGAGGGGCTGGATGCCAGATTCCAGGCCCGGCCACCCCGGCCCCCATCTGGGACCCCAGCCCAGAGCCCTCGGGCCCAGCCTGCAACCTGGTTCCAGCCTCAGGGGGCGGCGAATTCAGGGAATCCTGTCCCAGGAGCTTGAGCAGGAAGTGGGGGTGGGGGAGCAGCCGCGGGCTGGGTCCCAGCCTGGGGGTCCGGGGGGCCGGGGGTCCGGGGGGCCAGGGGCCGGGGGGGGCCGGGGGGGCCGGGGGGACCGGGGGGGCCCGGGGGGCCGGGGGGGCCGGGGGGCCCGGGGGGCCCGGGGGCCGGGGGGCCGGGGGGCCGGGGGGCGGGGGCGGCGGGGGGGGCCGGGGGGCGGGGGGCGGCGGGGGGGGCCGGGGGGCAGGGGGGGGCCGGGGGGCCAGGGGGCGGGGGGCGGCCGGTGGGGCCGGGGGGCCGGGGGGCCGGGGGCGGCCGGGGGGGCCGGGGGGCCGGGGGGCGGGGGGTGCCGGGGGCCCGGGGGGGGGCCGGGGGGCTGCCTGCCCGTCTAGTTCAGCCACAGCTGCAGCCTGCGCCGGGCTGCTGAGTCATGGGGCTGCTGTCTCCGGGCCAGGACCAAGGCGGGAGAGGCAGTGAGACCGGACACCCCGGCACCTCGAGAGCAGGCAGGGCCCCCGGGGACCGCGGGGGGCCGGTCTGTACCTTAGCCCCCCCGCACCCCCGTCCCGGCCGCCACCCCTGAGTCCTGCAGGTGCCGGCTCCCGGCTTTCACCCGCGGCCGGTGTGGCCCTCGGCACAGCTCTGGCGGAAGCTCGTGTGTGTGCACCGTGCACGCACCCACGCACACACGCGTGCATGAACACACACGCGGGCCGAGCCCCTCAGCCCCTCTGCCGGTCGCCCTCCCTGGAGCCGACCTGAACAGTCCCGGCCCCTGGTGGCCCCTTCTGCACGAGTCTTCACGAAGCACCTACGATGCGCCCGGCCCTGGCCTCGCAGCTGCGACGAGCCCCGCCCTCAAGGAGCTGACCATCTGCAGTGGACAGAGACACAAAAGGAGACGGGGCGGCAAAACGGTGACAGGGGCCAAGGACAGGGCAGCGGATAGGTCACAGGCCTGCCGGGATGGGGGTGGTACCTGAGAGGGGCACTTATGTAAATGCTTAAAGGACGGCAGAGGCAGCCTGAAGCTCACAGAGCGGAGAGCCTGCCTCACGGGCAGCAGGTGCAAAGGCCCCGTGACAGGGCTGAGCCCGCACAGAAGGCCCGTAAGACAGAGCCGATCAAGCAGGGGCAGCAAGGCAGACGTGACCGGATTGTGATGGGCATCAGGGCCACGACGGTGACCCTGGCCTTGGCGCTGAGGGCGTGGGGAGCCCTTTATATTAAGCCCTTCTCCTGAGGTCTAAGAGTGGCTATGGGGCCGCAGGTGAGAGGCGGCCGGGGCACGCGGCGGGTTGCTGGTGGCTCAGCCCAGGGCAACGGCTATGGCGGGCAGGAAGGAGGCTCAGATTCAAGATGGATTTGCTGGGCCCTGAATATGTCCAGCCTTGACCATGCTGGTGCCTCTGGGGTTGGTTCACTTGAGAGATCCGAGAGCAAGGAGCCGGGAGGCCCCAGGATCTCTGACCTGACCCCTTACCTAAGCAGGGATCTCGGACAGGAGCGGCCTGGGAGAGACGTCGGGCCCAGAGAGGACTCACTGAGTCCCGGACGCCTTGACGTCTTGCAGAGGCGGCCCAGCAGGCAGGAGGCCCGTGTGCGGTGCTGGACGCAGGTGCTGCCCGGCCTGGGCCCAGAGGACAGGGGACAGCACCTCCCAGGAGAGACGGGGGGTGCTGTGGCCACGGGGCAAAGTCAAGGGAGGGCTTCGTTCGTTTTGCCGTTTGTGATGGGGAGTCTGCTGGTAGAGGGAGGGGCATGCCGGTGACCTGGGGAGAGGGGAGAGAGCTAAGCTGGCTGGTGTTCTCCGCGGGGCGGCCTCGGACAGCGGCTGGACAGCCCAAGGACAGGCCAGGGCAGAGGACCCCTCTCCCCCGGGTCCTCGAGGTGCAGACGGAGAAGGGCACGCAGAGCTCTGGGGGAGGCGGCAGACCGTGGGAGGTGAGTGGGCCAGCAGGGTGCAAGCCGGCAGCGTTCTGGAGGACCCCCGGGCCGGATGCGGGCGGACTGTCTGCAGTGGCCGGGGAGCAGGGGACACAGCGTGTGGCTTAGCCAAGCGGCCAGGGGGACAGGTGTCGGGCAGAAGCAATCCTTCCTGGTGGCAAGGGGGTGGGGAAGGTGAGAGACGGCCGAAGGACACAAAGTGCTCTGTCGGGGGCCAGTGGTCTCTGGGGTCGAGGGCATGTCGGAGGCGGGGTCACAGGAGGCCCACCCCACCTGCGGGGCAGCCCAGTCCCCAGAATAAAGGAGGAAGAAGCCTTTAGCAAGAGGGGAGGGTTGTCCCTCAAGGCTTGACTGTGAGCCCCGGGCCAAGGAGGGGCCAGTGGGAGCAGAAAGGCAGGTGCAGGGGCCGCGTGGAAGGGCCACTGCAGAGCACAGCCTTGGCCACGGCCCCCAGAAGGCCACTTCCCGGAGCAGAGCCCCCTCCCCTGAGTCCCTCGGAGCCTGCACAGCTGGGGGATGGAGGCGGGGGGTGGGGGTTGTCCTCTGAGCCCTCAGCCTCCCCGCCACCGGCCACGTGGCTCTCCCAGAGCCCCACCAACAGGCTCCCTGCGCGGCCGCCCCCAGGAGCGGGCTCCGTGGACATGTTTCCACAAGACAGCCCCAAGACCTGTGTGGAATAAAAACAAGCGAGTGGAGAGCCGCAGCGTCTCCCGTTACCATTTATGCTAAGACCTGCCGCGGAGGGAGTCTGTCCACGTGCGCCCGTCGGTGCCTTCGAGTACAGCCGCAGGGGGAAAAGCCAGGTGACCTGGGAGGGGAGAGGAGCTGGGGTGAGGCGGCCGGTCCAAGGGGACAACTCTCTGAAACGTCTTCGCGTTTGGGGGCAGCACTTAGACCACACGCACCTTGCGAGCGGGCCGGCTGGAAAACGAGACCACAAGAACCCCCAGCCGGGCCGGGCCGTGGACTGGGGAGGGGGCTCGGCCGGCGGGGCCGGGCAGGTGGGGTTGGGTGCACGGGCCCCAGCCTGTGGGCCCAGGCTGAGCGGGGACAGGGAGCGCGGCCTGAGAGAGGGGTGCAGAGAAAACGCTCCGGGCCGTGGGTGTGGCCGGAGCTGGGGGACAGGGAACTGGTCAGAGGCAGCTGTGAGGTGCTGGGAACCTGGGGGACACCCTGGGGCCTTCTCCTTCTTTCATGGGCCTGAGGGGACTGTCCAGGGGAGCCAGACCCTGCCCCCCAGGAGACCCAAGCACATACACGGGGACCTCCATTCTCAGACGGGCCCCTTCAGCTGCCCCACGCAGCTGTCCCCTCCCCGTTGGGCCCAGAGTCAGCCGGCCGGTGAGGGGTCACGGATGGCCTGTCCCTGCTTTCAGGGAGGCAGATGTTGAGGAAGCAAACAATGCCAGCGGTGCCCGGGGCAGAAGAAGGAGAAGGATCCGTGGGCTCTGCGGAGGGGTGGACTATTCCAGGAAGTGGGACCGGCTGGTGCAAAGGTCCTGAGGCAGGGAGGGTTGTGGCACATCCAAGGAACCAGAAGAAGCCAGCCTGGGGCATGAAGGGGCAGTGACTGAGGTGGGACACAGGGCCCAGACCGTGAAGGGCCCTGTGGCCAACGCGGGGCCGTGTCTCCATTCCGAGAGCAGTAGGGAGACCTCCAGGGACTGCGCTTAGGGCCAAGACGGGCTGTGAGGACGGAGGCGAGGTCTGTTGGCCATGGAGAGCTGCAGGGAGGGTGAGCCGAGCCTGGAGGGGGCACCGCTAGGTGGCCCGGAGGCTGGCGGGCTTAGGGCTCCCGTATGCCAGGCCCCGGCCGAGGGCCCCCCCGGGTGGGGGCGTGGGGGGTGGCCAGGCCTGACCAGAAGCAGCCGGTGGCAGAAAGCACACGGCCAGCAGAGCCACCGGCAGCCCCTGCCCACCTGCCACCCGTCGCCGGGCGGGGTATCACCCTCCCGCCGGCCTGGGGTTCAGCCGAGGCACCCCTCCCCCCGCCCCGCCGCTGGCTCCAGGTACAAAGTGTCCTGCCCGGCGTCCCCCTGGCTTCCTGGACTCTGAGGCTCGTCAGAGGGGCAGCGCAGGGGGGAGGCGGGGGAGAATCAAACGCAGGTGGGGCGTTTGCACCGCCAACATAAACACGGCCTCTCGCTTCCAGCCCCCGTTTCCAGCCTGCCCTACATTCCCGCTTGCCCGGCCCCCGAGCAGGGCGGCTCCGTCGGCCCGGCCCAGGGCTGCCGGACGTGGGCAGGGCGGGCGGCGGCCCCTGCTTGGCCTCCGCTGCCGGGACCCCCCGGAGGCCCCGCTAGGGGCTGGCCGGCCCGGCAGGGAGGCCCGAGCCCCACCCGGGGTCTCCCCCAGCCCACCGCCCAGGCCCCCCTTCCGGGCCCCCCGGACTCTGCCCCGACCCCCTCTGCGCCGGGAGCCTTCTCCTCCCTGAAGCATTGCCGTAAGCCGGTCGCGGAGGCCTCAGTGGGGCTTGCTGGGGCCGTGGATGTGTCGTCCCCGACGAAGGCGCGGGGGGAGGGCAGGGGACTGCGTGTCCGGGAGGACGGACTGTGTCGACGAACAGCACAGCGCACACAAACTCTGCAGGGCTTTTCATCCGGGGGGGGGGGGGGGGGGAGGGGGGCGGACAGGAAATAAAACCCATGAGAAACAGGCCGGTGGTGTGGGCATGAGCTTTGGAGGAAAGGAAAGGTAGACGGGCCCGGGGCCTGGGGGGCAGTTCTCTGCATGCAGGACAGAACCCAGGGAGGCTTCGTGGAGGAAGTGGCAGAACGGGGACGAGCTGAGGGCACGAGCCACGTGGGGTCCCAGGAGGATGTTCCTCACGGCCAGGAGGGAGGGGGCGGGAGCGGGGCCAGACAGGGGGCTCCGAGGCCGGGGCCGGCAGGGCGGGCGACGGGCTCGGACCACACAGTGGGACAGAGCACAGGCTTCCCCCGGGTGGGAGCAGAAGAACGCATCCCTCGGGCTGCGGGGGCCAAGGGCAGAGCGCACTGGCCTTGTCCTGGTGAGCTGGTCCCCGCTCCCCTCGAGGCCTCTTCTGCTGGGCCCGGGGACGGAGCTACCGAGGTTCTCCACCTCCAGAAAGAACAGCCCTGCCGTGTAGGAATGACCCAGAGCAAAGCGCGTTGTTAGGCCGCCATTATTAGGGTCTTCGCGCAGATGACAAGGTAGGTTGGGGCGTAACGAACATCGTGTACAAGAAGGTCTTCGCGTGCAGAGGGGAAAAGGAAGGCCACTCAGTAAAGTTCGGTGCGTCGATAGGATCAGCACTGAAACCTTAGTTCAAACTAACTCCCATGCAAATCAAAGGTTTGCGGGTAAAGTACACATCCAAACAAGCGCCAGGAAGAAAGGGCCACCCAAGTGTGCACAGAAATCTAGAAGCCGGAAAGGGGAAGAGGGATAACGCCCACTGCGTGAAAAAGCAAACAGATAAATAAGACTTTTGTACGGCAAGACGAAACATAATATTCACGACTGCCACAAACTGATTCACCACGCAAACGGCACACTAGGGAAAGCCGGTCAGGATGTACGTGTCAAAGGACAGACTTCCTTAATATACAAAGAGCCCTTACAAATCAATGACGATGGAAAGGCCTGAGAGCAGTAGCGGCAGTGCTCCTGGCCCCTGCTCCAGAGACAGAGCAAGCCCTGGGTTTGGGGGACCTCTGTCCCTCCTGCCTGGCACTGGAGCCCCCAGAGAATGTCAGGGGGCCTCATTCGCTCAGCCAGCAGTATTTGTGAGGCACCGACTTTATCCCACGTGTATCTACCCGGCACCTACTACATGCCAGGCTCTGGGAGACCCTCTGGGGATACAACAGTGACAGCGTGGTCGAAGGCCTGGCCTCGGGAGCCTTCGGTTGGTGGAAGGGGCCACGGGGAAGTAAACCAACACACTAGGACATTTTGCGGAGTGGAGAGAGGTGTAGACGGAACTGTGAGCAGTGAGACCAGGAGGCTCCTGGCTGGAAAGGTCGGGGAAGTCTGCTCTCAACATTGGAGCTGAGGTTATACGACGTGGTGGCAGAGCGAATAGCACGTTCAAAGGCCCTGGGGCAGGACCAACAGGGGCGTATGTCAGGGTCTGAGAGAAGAGGATCAGGGAGGACTGGGTGAGGGGGCTGCGGAAGATTCGCTTTCACTCCGGGAATTCCGTGGAGGGCAGTGGCGCAGGTCCGCGGGGGGAAGCTCGGCCTGGCAGCTGTCTAGGGCGAAAGGGAGACGGCCCAGCCCGTGGGTGACCAGCGGCTATGACAGTCTCATCCAGCGACGCGGCCGGCCAGGCTGGGGTGTTGGAGAAGGAGAGGCCGGGGTCGGATTCAGGGCCCCAGCGGGTGGGAGGTACTGAGTGCTGTACTGTGTGAATGTCTGAGCTGGGAGGACAGGGCTGGGGGCAGGCTGGAGCCCGGGTGCCCTCTGGGACCCTGCTGGGCCGAGACCCCGTGAGACCCGTGTGCCGGCGGAGGCGAGGTCCTGGAGTCCCGGCGGGGAGCACGGAGCTGGGGCCTGGAGTTGGGGGTGTCTGTGCAGAGGGACGCCCTGGGGCTGGGTGTGCAGGGTTGCGCCATGATCCTGAGGCCCCCGTCGGCGGACGGCCGGGAGCCCGGCGGTGCTGGGCGTCCCCCCTTCTCCCGCCCCCGGGCAAGCACGTGTCTGTGGGCGGGGAGAAGGACTTTCTCAGAGGCAGGCGACCCGTGCTCCTGCGGCGTGCTCAGCGAGGGCCATCCAGGCCCAGGCAGGCCTCCGGAAGGGGCCTGGGGAGTGGCACCGACCGGGCCCTCACCGTCCGGTCACGGTACGCCAAGGACCCGGCCGAGACCCGGCTCAGGCCACCTGCCTCCTCCATGTGCGCGGCCTCCTCCATCCGCCCTGCAGCGCGAACGGCACAGCAGGCCACGCAAGGGACGGGCTGGGACAGGGGCCCTGGTCCGCGGCCTCCAAAACACTCACCTTAGCAAAGTGCCCACCCACCGAGCCCCCCGTGACACCACTGCTGGGGCCGAGACGCAGTGGCTGCCGCGTCTCCTGCCTCTCTGGGCCGGTGTTCACCCAAGCAGAAGGCCTGGGAGACGGCGGGAGGACACGACGCGTGTTGGTGGCCACGAGTCCCTGTTGGAAGACACCTGGCACCTCGCAGAGCCCCCCGCCGAGTGGGGCCCCTGCTACTCACCCCCTGTGTCGCGCTGTCCCAGCAGCACCGCCAGCTGTGGCCCGGCACTCACCTCCTTGGCACGTGCAAAGGCCCAGGGGCCTCAAGGTCCCGCTAGACACACTCACACCCTCGGCAGCTCAGGGGACGATTTGGTGGGCGGCGAACTGTGTAAAATCACACCCGAGCGGCCCACGCATCCCCCGACACAGTCCCCCGTGCTCCGTAAAGCCCGGTGTGGGTGTGCGTGCACGCGCGTGTGCACACACACGCACCGACCGGCCTGCGCCGGAATCCTGGCTCAGCCTCAGTCCGCACAGCACACGTGCACGCCTGAACACGCGCTCCCAGGAATCACTGGTCACGAGGCAGCGGGACCCTTCGTCGGAGTTCAGCGGGTGCCGGGCCCTGGTTCCGGGGTCCCGAGCGTGAACCCTTTCAATCCCTGCAGCTTCCCGCCGAGGGGGCTTGTGCCATCGCCCGGAGAAGCGGGCTCAGGCAGCGACCCACCCCAGCCCGCCCCGCTCGGACCCGAACCCAGGCGGCCTGTCCGGTGCCCGGCCCTCCCCTTGCACCCGGACCCCGCGCTTATGCGGCACACCTGTATGCACACGGCCACCCCCACCCCCACCCCCGGCCTCCCGCGGCTCCCCTGCACGCCCCCCGGGGCGGCTGGGTGCACGCCCGCTGGCCGCAGGGCGGAAAGGCCCAGCCGAGCGGCTGCCCCGGGGACTGGCAGTAAACCCCAGCAGCTAGAAACACGGTCTGTCTTCCTCCAAGAGCGAAAGCACTAAAACAAAGCCATAAACGCAATTACACCGTCTCCTGCCATAAATTAGGACGTTACGAAGCGCTGTGATCTATTCGCACTCATACCCAGCTCCGTAAGACGGCCCGGCCCCACGGGCCCTCCCGAAAGGGTGATTTACGGGTGCTGTTGTCAGCGGCTTGCCGTGGGGGAGGGGGCTCCCGAGCCCCGAGGAGTCGGGGGCCCAGCGCAGGCCACATGCGCGCTCGGGGCCGGCCGGGCCGCCTGCCGGGCAGGGACACCTCGCACCTCCCCCCTTCCCCTTGGCCCGAGGGTCCCCGGGGGGCTGGGCCCCGTAGCACCCGCCACGTTGATCCTGCCAGCGTTCACCGGAGCCCCCCAGCGCTGGCGAGGAAGGGCGGGGGTCCCAGGCGCGTGGAGCCTGATTCTAATGAGTGACACAAACCCACACTGGGCGTCTCAGGGGAAAGAGGTTAGGCGCTGCTCAGGGGGATCGGGAGGGCGGCGAGCTCGGTCGGTGATGTTGGTAAGACCTAACGGTGGGAGTGGCTGGTGCAGACAGCAGGAGCGTCCCCGACGCAGGCCACCATGTTTACGGACCGGCCCGGAGGTCTGGAGTGGACTGAATAAAGAGGGAAGAAGGAGGGGAGGCCAGAAAGCCAAGGGGGACGTGCCGGGGGACCACAGCAGGGACGCGGCTTCTGGGACTGAGGTGGAGCTCGTTGCAGGGGAGAGCTGGCTGACAGGCTACTGCAACCGTCCCAGCCAGGGAGCACGGCGGCCTAGCCTGGGCTGGGCCGTGGGTGGGGGGGCGGGGAGCAGGGCTCTCCCCGGCTCCACCGACAGACACGATACTGAGCCTGATGCCGAGATTTGCAACCTTCTCCTGAGGCGAGGAAACCGCGGAAGGGACGGGCCGGGCCCAGAGAGGTGGAAAGGCCTAGATGGGAGTGCAGGACGCCGTGCGCTCGCAGTGTGCACGTGCCGGTGTGTGTCCCCCGCCCGAGCCTGGCGCGCTCCAGATCCAGAGGGCAGCGGACCACGGCTGTCGCATCAGGGGGCCCTCCTGCTGGCACAGTCAGTGGGGAGAGCTCTGGGCAGGCAGACCCCAACACCTCCGCGTGGACACGGGTGCCCGGCATGTGCGGGAGGGCACAGGGGGCAAAAGCCTAGGTTCCGGTGACCCCCACCGCCCTCCCTGACCAGGCAGCGGCTTTCTTTCTGATCGAGGGCCAGGGGCCACGCCCACAGGAGCAGGGCACAGGCGTGGCAGTCTACAGGGATAGAGGCCCCAAAAGTCCCGGAGTGGGGACGGGACCACCTGCTCGGTGGCCCCACGGCCCCAGGTGGAGTGTCACCCCCTCCGTCCTTCCTGCGTCCAGCAGGGCCCGTGGTCCCGCTCGGCGTGGCCGGGCTGTGTCATGGGGCGGGCCGGTCGGCATTCACTCCTCAGACCCTGTGTCCCACCCTGTGTTGGGGGCTTCGCATGAGCTCTGTGTGTTTGGAAGAGGTGGCGGGAGACTTTGGGGTGAGACTTTGGGGTGCTGCTGGGGCCCTGGGGCCCTGGACAGGCAAGGCGGGCTTCTGCCCTGAGCTTTCCAGCACAGGGCTCCCTCCTGGCTGGGGGAAGCGACCCCTACCCCGAGTCCCTCCTAGCCCTGCCCCCAGCTGTGGGCCAGCCACACCCCTTCCTCCAGGAAGCCTCCAGGGACTCGAGGTGCACCTGGACCGCAGCCGCTTCGCCGTCTAATGGGCTCGGCAGTGGTGGGGCTGGGAGAACGGGGACCGTGCAGGTGTCTCAGGTCTGCAGCCGGGGGGGGGGAGGGGGGGGGGGGAGAAGACGGCCGGCGGCAGCCCCAGGGCCCCCACGTTCCTTGGGCCTTCACTCCCGCACCTCCCTGGTATCTGTGACATGGGAGGGGGAGAGCTGGGGGCCTGCAGGACGGATGGAGGGCAGGTGAAAGGTGAGGTTATGCAGACGGGCTGAGTCCTGGCAGCCATGTCCCCGTGCATGTCCCTGGCGTGTGAGCCAGCGTGGAGCCAGCTGGGGCCCCACACTCCTGCGTGCCTTGAGCCTCGGACCCCCAACTCCCTGCAGCCCACACGGGTCCTGGACGGTCTGCAAACAGGAGGGCCCAAGTGACCTTCGTCCCGGGACCCTACAGACGGCTCTCAGATGTCCCGAGAGCAGGTCCTGCCCCACCTTGAGACCCTGACGGCCCGTGGCCCCAGGGCACCGCGAGCTGCCTCCCAGAGCAGGGGGCTCCCTCCCTCGAGCCCCAGGCCTTGGTGTCCCCCCTCCCACACCACCCCTTGGCTGTCTCCCACCAGTGCGGCCAGGGCCATCAGCAGATCTGGGGCTGGGATCAAGGCCAGGCAGGTTCTGCAAAAATTTCCCTTGAAAGACTCTTTTTCAAGATTTTCTTTTGAAAACAAATTCATAACCACATCACACAGGAACCCTGTCGCCTCGGGTTTGATCACCAGCCGCCCGGGGCCCTCTCGCTAGCTTTTACTCTAATTGCTTTTTGCTCCTGCGAGGGCCGCGTGCATCGTCTGCTGAGTGGAGACCAGGAACAAGGGCGCTTTTGTCGGCCTTAGTCTTTCAGTCCCTATCAGATTGCAAGGAAGGATGAGGTCCCAGATCCCCAAAACCCATCTGCCCCAGCGGCCCCGGGGCCCGAGCACGGCGGCCTTCCCCTGGGCACCCGCCAGGTGGACGCACCTCTGTGGCCCACGGCAGCTACCCCGGCCCTCTGAGTGCTCATCGCGTCACCTTCCACCGTGTAAGCGGGACAAAGTCACCTGTGCCCAAGTGGAGAAGAGAGAGCGCAGGACAAGGCCACCTCAGGGACCGTCTCTCTGGGAAGTGACAGAGCCAGGCCCAAGGCCAGACAGGAGCTACCCGCCCGCCACCCCAGCTCGGGCCCTTCGGAGCCCACCGGCCCGGGCGAGTAAGGCCCCTGCCAAGGGGCTGCTGCATGAGTCCCGGGACCACCCTGATGCCCTGCCCCCAAGCACAAGAGTGTCGGACTCCATCAGCCTTGAGGGGCAGGGCCTAGGGGCTGGGAAGTACAGGGCAGACTTGGGGTGCTCAGAGCCAGCAGCTGAGCCCAAGGTAGCCCTGGGGGCAGGGAGTGGCACCAAGGCCAGCCACTGAGCTCCAGGAGGGGCACGGCTCCGGGGGAAGGGGCCGGGAGGGCTCTGGAAGGCTTGTCCCCGCCCCCACCACCGTTCACCGCACCCCTGCCGGCCCCAGCACGGACCGCAGGACAGTGCCCAGGCGGCCAGGAGAGGCCCGGCCTCCCCCGCCCCTCCCGCACCCCTGCCACACCTCTGTTTCCTCTTTGCCCCAGAACACCCTGTAAAGGCTTCCATACCCACATGCACACCTGGGGGCTTCGACACATGTGCACGTGCCGTAGGGTGAAAGCTTATGAAACCACAGATTCTCTTCTGTAATGTACTTGGTGCTTTAATTAATGCCAAACCGATCGATACCCGAGCTGGGGCCAGTTAAGTGCCACTGGGCCACGCCCGGATGTGCCTTGTTCAAAGCCAGTGGTGTGCAGGCCTCGGGGAGCCCAGATGACTTCCCGTGGGCCTCCCAGGGCTCCCGCAGGTAGTGGAACTGAGGGGCCCCGGGAGTCTCGGGCCAGGGAGGGAGGTGGGGTTTGGCTGTGACGGCGAGCAAGCCCCCCCCCCCCCCCGCCGCGTCGCCTCCTGTCTCGGTCACTGTGAGTGTCCACTCAGCCTTCTGAGCTCAGCCCAGACCCCTGCTCTCACCCCTTCCCAGGACCGGCTGCCTCTGCCCTGACCCCTCCCTGCCTGACATGCGTGTCTTCCCAGCACAGAAGCCCAGGGGTGGGGGCCGCAGGGGTGAAATGGGAGAGGCGGGGGTCCCGGCCGGTGGCCGTGAGCAAGTCCTCTTCTTGGGGCCTCGGTCAGTGGCCTCCAAATGGCTCTACGGGGAACGAGGGTGTTGGACGGTCACGTGGGGGGTGTTCAGGGGGTGGTTGAGCGGAGCGGCCCCAGGCCCCACCGCAGCTGAGCCAGAGAAGCCCCACTCCCCTTCCCCTTCCCTCTACAGCCGGGGCTCTGGCACCAGATTTATCCGGGAGAAGAGGAGATCAGGCCCCTGTCCGGGGACCTTACGCAGGTTACGTCTCAGACCCAGCTCCATCTGAGGGAGGCACCGGCCTCAGCCCCACCGAGCTGGGAGACGGGTCACCCGGGTTTTGCCTCTGGGGAAAGGGCAGGGCCCCTCCCACAGCCCTTCTGATGGAGGGGGGCTGCTGCTGGGACGGGGGTTTCTCCTTCTGGCCCCCGTCTTGGCCTACCTGGTACAGGGTCTCAGGTGAAGGGACTCCTTCAGCTCCTCAGGAGGGACCCCCTCTGCATCTTGTTTGGACCATCCCCTCCCTCCCCTGCCCTCCCCTCCAGCTCCGGGTCTAGGGTGGGCAGGAGGGGGGGCAGGCCGCCCTGGGGACCAGCTCCTGGGTCTCCAGCCCTCGGGGGTTTAAGGCCACTTCGCCCCGCAGCCATCTTCCCCGGGGCCGGCCGGCCAGCACCCGGCTCTGCCCGGTCCCGGGGAAGTGGGCCCCGGGCGGCCCAGGACGGAGCCCTCAGGTAGAACTGCGCTCCTCCTCTCCCGTCCCCACCGCTCCCGGTGCTCCCGGTACCCCAGGCAGTGGAAGGAAGGCCTGATTTCTTCTCTGATGGAGCACCGGGAAGGAATCACCCTCAAGGGCACCGTGACCCCAGACCCTGGCCCACACCCGGACCCCACGGGCCCACGCACGGCTCACCGGCTCGGCACGCCTCCTGGCCTACTCCCTGCGGGCAGGACCCAACCCAGGGCCCACCGGGACTCCCTGCGCCGCCCCAGCCTGGCCCCCGACCCTGCACTCCTGGCTGGCTACCCAGCAGCCCCTGCCGGGGAAGCGCTCGCTGGCCCCGGGCCGTGCTGCGCCCGCATTCGCTTCCGGTGTCACGGGGTGGCCCTGTCTTGTCCACCAGGGGCAGCCCCAGTGCCCAGAGCAGGACAGACTACTGGAACAGAGCGTCGGGCCACGTGGCCAGAAAGAGCGCCGGGGACCCTGGCCTGGCCCCTGGGGGGGGTCGGTGGGATGGACCCCGGGTCCAAGAGTGCCCCGGTGGAGCACACAGGGTCCTGATCTTCTGGCTCAGCGGGAAGACAGTGGTGCCGTCGGTAGGGGGGCAGAGGGGTCAGGCGGAGGGCGGACCCCACCCCGTGACCCTCGAGCCCTCCCCAGGGCTCCACTTTCGGGAGAAGGGGCGGGAGGGGCCTCTTGCACAAGTGCAGACACACGCGCGGGGCGGGGGGGGGGGGGGGGGGGGGGGTGGCGGCCCGGACACACGTGGGCTCGTTCCGCGCGCACACGGGCATGACCGGGGCCCGGGCGCATTTGCACGAAGGCACCTCCCGCCCCCGGGCTTCTCGGAGCCCGGGGCCCCGAGGCCACGTGCACACCTGGGCTGCCCCCACCGGCCTCACCTCTGCTCCCGTCTCCACAGGTGGCGCAGCTGGACCAGAGGCTGGTGCTCATCACGGACATGCTTCAGCAGCTGCTGTCCCTGCACCACGGCGGCCCCCCGGGGGGCCGCCCCCCCAGCGGCGGCGGGGCTCAGGTGCAGCCCTGCGGCCCCACCAACCCTGAGCTCTTCCTGCCGGGCAACGCCCTGCCCACCTACGAGCAGCTGACTGTGCCCCGCAGGGGCCCCGAGGAGGGGTCCTGATGGGGGCTCGGGGCCCCAGGCCTTCAAGGGAAGGCCCGGAGGAGCCCCGGGCGGCCGGGCCCACCTCCCACCCAGCAGCGGCCCCCTGGGTCACCGGCCCCTCCCTCGCAGGCCCCAGACCACCCCCCCCCCCCCCCGCCGTGAGCCACGCTGCCCCGAGAGCCTGCTCTTAAAGGGTCCCCGAGGCCGCCTCTCCCCAGCCAGCGGGTACTAGAACTTGGCTGGGTTCGGGGGCCCCTCTCGGCTCTGAGACCATACCGTGGACCCCACATCACTCGTGTGGC
The DNA here is from genome assembly GCF_028018385.1 of Neofelis nebulosa. Taxonomy (NCBI): domain Eukaryota; kingdom Metazoa; phylum Chordata; class Mammalia; order Carnivora; family Felidae; genus Neofelis; species Neofelis nebulosa. Next base: position 113,440,178 of record NC_080791.1, on the reverse strand, counting down.
AGTTGGGACACAGTGGCAGGGCTCAGGCTGGACACCCGAGGCACTTGGTCCATCCCACGTACGGCCAAGAGACAGCACAGGGAGTGCAGGCCCACCCTGGTAGGCCCTAGGGGGCTTCCTGAGAGGAGACAGAGGGGCAGCCTGGACAGGGTCTGGGGGTACCACACCCTCCGACTCGAACCCAGGACCCCTGGAGAAGGCAGGCAGGGCAGGGCAGGCCCAGCCCATGCCAACTCAACGATGCCCATGACGGAGGCCCCGGAGCCCCGCTCAGCAGGCCCCAGGCCTGGGCCACGGCTTCCGGCAGGAGGGACCAGCCCACCGCGGTCCCCAGAGTGTTCCCCTGGGGGTGGAATGTCCCCCACTTTGGACTGGCAGCTTCTCCCGCTCACTCCCTGCCCCGCGTGCGGCCCCCGCCTCAGCTCCCCGCCAGGTCCGATCAGCTGGAAAGAGGCACAGAACCGTCGTGTCCCCTGGCCGGCTGCTGGGCGAGGAGTTGCGTGAGGCTGTCACGGTCCGAGCATGGGACAGGGGCTCCTCCCAGGCGTCACGTCTCACAGAAATCAGAATAATTTAAGGTGATTTGGAATCTGTGTTTTAATGAGTTTCACAGTATGATTTTGACTCTTAATTGTGACGCTTTTCCTAATAAACGTGGAGTCACGAAATCTGTCTGGGCCCTGCGCTCGCCTGGATTCCTGAGGGAGCGACCCATCCTTGGAACACGCCTGTCCTCCTGGGGAGCACCCTGGGCCCGTCTGCCCTGCCCCAGGGAAGGAGAAGAAGCCCGGAGCCAGCCCGCTGGCAGGAGGGTCCCTCCCAGTGACCCACGGGCACCTTGAGCCCAGGCCATTACTGCCCCGTCCCCATAGCCAGCACCGAGGTCAGCTTTGTCCACACGAGCTGAGCAGAGGGAAGGAAACATGGCCTGCCATCCAGGCCTTGCCCCTTTGCTGTTGGCACCTTTGCTGGAATGTTCTTCCCACCCTCACCTCCTTGTATTGAAATCGCTTCTTCGGTCCGGGGCCCAGCTCAAAGCCCCCTCCTGCTCTCTCTGGAAGCCCCTCAAGGGAAGCAGCCCCTCCAGGCCTTGTGACTCCTCCAAGGGACAGGGGTGATGGGTGAGGTCATTGTCCTCAGACACGCACAGGGTTGGAGCTCAGGGACCGTGTCCTCCAGGCCCACGGCCCACACGCCAGCTGTCATTTCTTGGGCCACAAGGCTTGGTGTGGACAGGACAGCGCCCAGCCCTCCCCTGCGCGCCTACCTGGGCCACCCCACCTCCCGGTCCAGCTGTCTTCGCCTCCTGCCCAGTGGACAGGATCCCCCCAGTCCCCTTACAGGTAGGTGCCCAGGTGGCTGCTAAATAGGAACTCACGGTCTGTGTCATAGAGGAGGGGGCCAGTGTTGAGAGAGCTCGCAGAGGCTGTGGATCCCGTCAAAGGCTGCAGCCTTGGTTGGCATGGCTCCTGACTGGGGCTGTTGTGGGCACCTGGCGTGGCCAAGATGTGGTCACGGCCTGTCTCCCAGCAGCCCCTGAGCCCCTGGGGAAGGCAGGCACCTTGGTAGGACCCAACACTCAATCCAGGCCTGGTCGGAGCTGTGGATGCGGGGGTGAGGGGGGCAGAGCCACCCAGGGGAACACTCGTCTGTCCCCCCCCCACCCCCCCCCAGGCAGACCGGCCCTGGGCCGAGCTGCACCACGGCAGTGGGCACGTCCGGGCCCACCCTCCCTTTAAGGAGATCAAGGAGCAGAGACTGGATCCCCACGGCAGGGGGCGGGGTGCAGGGCCCCTGCACAGACATGCCTACCCCCCCTCTAGGCCTTGACTTCCCCATCAGTAACAAGGGGCTCCCTCGGGCCTGTCCAGAGTCAAGCAGGCTGGGGGCACGTGCCAGGGGAGCCCAAGCCCGCCCTCACCCCACCCCAGGGGCGCCCACGGCACTCTGCGTGGCCCCCCAAGCAGTCACCCTCGGCCGGGGTGGGGGGTGAGTCCACGCCACACACCTGTTCCTCCATCGTCTGGGACGCCTGTGCCCTCCTGTTCTCCTTCCAGCGCCCACCCACGTTCCCAGGCCAGCAGGGCTGGGGGCGGCTGAGAGTCGGGTCTCTGGAAGCCGCTGGAGGCCAGCGTCGGGACAGGCGGCCCAGGTTTCCGATGGAGGGGAAGCTCGGGCCCCTGTGGGAAGGGAGGGCCCCGGGTCCCCGCCTTGCTGCGCCCCAATGGGCCGCTGCCCCCTGGGGGGCTCCCACAGTGGGGACTCGGCATCTGGTCTGACCAGCGCGGGCCAGGGCGGGGGAGGACAGGAGGGGCGGCGCAGGGCCCGTGGCCTCCCCCCCACCACCACCCCTGCACCCACCGGGGGAGGGGCGGGAACAACAATTACTGGAAAGGCAAAAGCTGTTGTTTCCTTGTTGGGTAAACATTTGTGGAAACCCCAGGAAGCGGCCGGCTGGAGAGCAGGGCCCTCCGCGGCGCCCCAGGCCCCCCGGCCCCCCGGCACCCCGGCCCCCCGGCCCCCCGGCCCCCCGGCCCTCGGTGTGCTGTGGCGGGGCCGCCCATCTGGGCAGGGCACGGCCCCTGCACCCAGCCCGGCTTTGTTTTCCGTATTATCGACTGAACACAAAGTGCCTGAGTGCTTCACTCCTGGACGGGCCATTGCGGCCCTCTCGGGTGTGAAATGCAATTTACCTGAAATAAAGCCCAATTATGGAATTAGCTAATTAAAGCCCGCGGTGGAGGCTGGGCCCGGCCGGCCGGGCGCTCAATGCCCGCCCGGTGCCCGCGGTCTGGGGGAACAGATGGCGCCCCGGCCCGCCGCGCCGGCCGCATTCCTTCACTCTGTCCCCCGATAACTGACTTAGACAGCACACGGCCATCTGGTGTGTGACACATCCTGTGTGCCCCGGACAATGGCCCAGCGGACCTCTCCGGGAGAGGGCCGTCGCCCGGGCAACGGTGCATGTGCAGCCCAGGCCCACCGGCGGCCCCTCCCCCACCCCTTTGTGGACCTCGAGCACGCGGCTGCCTGGCGCTCGCCGCCGACAATGCCCACGGATATTCGTCCGCAGCCCCCGGCCTTTGTCTCCAAACTGGGCTCCCTTCTCAAGCCCCTCAGCGTCCGATGGGTGCTGGGAGCATCTGCTGGGGTGACAGGGTGGGGGCGGCCGCTCCCCGGGGCCCCCCCTCCCCGGGCTGGGGCCCCCTCCCCCACGGGCGTGCCCTCTGGAGCCGGGCGGGTGGCACCTCGCAGACGCTGGGCTCGGCCACGGGGGCCGGGCTCCGAGGCCCGTGCGGGCCCCACCCGAGGGTCGCCCAGTCTGGGGGCGGGGGGGGGGGGGGGGGGGGGCGCTGGCCTACCACCGAGTGTCTGTGAAATGGGAACCGTGAAGGTGCCCCTCAAAAGGGTGTGGGGGAGGGGCTGATGGAGCAAAGACATGTAGGCACTGGGCCCACATCTGGCACACAGTCGGTGCTTAATAAAGGCAGCCAGACAGACCGCCCGGGAGGTTCCTGGGTGCTGGGCTCGACCTTCTGGATGCACCCCTCCTGCCAGGCCCGCGTGACCCCTCGGAGCAATGTCTCGGCCCCTCCCGCACCCAGCCTCACCCCCCAGGCCGCTGGCGGAAGCCAGAGAGAGCCGTCCTATGCTCCAGGCCGCTCCCGTCCTGCCCAAGCCAGCCCTAGAGGCCCTGTGAGCCACATGGCACGTCCCCCCACCCCCCCGCCCCGGAGACCCCGAGTCTCCGGCCAGGCCGGCCCCCACTTATCCCTGTGCCGGGCCCCGAGCCGCCAGCGGGCACAGCACCCCCGCCGGGCTGGGGTCAGGAGCCGTGCCCACGATGTGCCACTGGAGAAGAGGCTTTCCTGGGACTTTGAGACCACAAGGATGGCCGGGCTCTGGGTACTCAGGAAGTGCCAGTTAAATCAAGGGATACAATGAGGGTTTGGAAAGAGGCTGGTGGCACCAGGGGGCTGCAGACATGCCCGGACGTGGGCACGGCTCCACCGGGCCGTGCCATCTGGGGAGTCCGCCGCCCTGTGCCCTGAAGGAGGGGATCAGGCAGGTGTTTTGACTGACGTGGCCGGACAGCTGGGGCGGGGGATGGGTGGCTAGAGGCAGATGTGGCCGGGGCTCCTGGGACGGGTGGGGGGGGCCAGAGACAGTGGCCTGAAAAAGGATCTTCTCTAGCACCAGAGCAGGGGCCACTGTCCTGCCCCATCCGAAGGTCCCTGCGGCCAGGCACCACCCTTCCCTGCCCGTTCCTCAGATGCCAGCCGTGTGGCAAGGGGGAGGGGTCCACTCTGAACCCAGGATCCTGCTCTCTCAGCGGGTCCTTCCATGACCTCCTGGGCTCGATTCTGTCGTTTGGCCCTCCCGGCAGCACCCCTGTGAGGCACCAGGGGTGCTGTGGGGGTGCTCGAGGTCTCCCCACATCCTTACCCCCTCCAACAGTCCCCAGCACCCCAGGCACCTTAGTGAGGCAGAAGGTGAGAGAGAGGAAACTGCCCCAGTTGGGCCTCCTGGACACCAGAGAATGCTCAGACCCTCCCTTCCTCTCACGCGGAGCCTCTGTCCCCGAGCCCGCCCTGCAGGCACAGCTACTCCCACCCCCCCCCTCACCTGTCCCCAGGCCCAGGTTCACACGTGTCTGGGCAGTAGCCCCTCACCCTGAGGAGGGCCCATCCTGGTGTCTGTCGGGAGCCTGGCCTCCTCCTGCTTCCTGCGTGGGGACCCAGGTTGCAGGAGCAGGGGTGTGGAGACTGAGCTGAGAGCCTGTTGCTTGGCTCCGCGTCCAGGACCCCCACCTGCCCACGACTCTGAAACCCCCGCCCCCTCCTCCTCTCCCGCCCCAGCCCCCTCCCTACCCTGCTCCGCGAAATTTCCCCCTGGTCTCTATAGCCTGTAGGAAGCGTGTGATCTTTGTAACATCAAAGCAGGAGACAAGAGCCGCTTGGATCAATCACGCCGGCCCGCTGCCCCAGGAAGCGGGTAGGAAACGGTAAAACACACCGTGAGGGAGCACCACACCCGGGGTGCTCGGGGGGAGCACGGACCGTGCTGGGGGAGGGAGACACTTGGAACAGAGAAGCCTCCGGGCACACGGGCCCACCCCACCTGGGGCAGCTGGGGAAACCGAGGCCCAGGGCACAGCCGGCCCCACGAGGCACTTGTCTGCGTGAATCTGCACCAGAAAAGCCTCAGAGAAGAGACAGGACTTCAGTGGCACAGAAGTCTGTGGCCAGGCTAGGAAGCTGGAGGGCAGCTAAAGCAGGTGCTGACCTTCTCAGATGAGATTGAAAGACCAGAGAGACCAGATCCGAGGACAAGATGTAGAAAATTCCTAGTTTGTGCGTGGGTTGAACACAGCTCCTCTGCTGGTCCGCGTCCGCCAAGGAGCCAGGAAGCACTACCACCTGCCCAACGGCCAAGTGCCGGTGGTCCATCAAGGCATGCTCACTGGTTCCAACAAGGCTGCCATTGCTCCTGCCACGCAAGAACATCCCAAGCTCCCCCGCAGATCCTCAAGAAACCGGTACAGGCCTAACTGCTGATTCAATCGACCAACCCCCACTGAATTCATTTTGGTTATTCCTTACTTTTATCCCTCCCCCACCACCCCCTAAACACACACACGGTGCAAGAATGGCCTCCCCTGGGAATGTGAGGGAAAGCAGTGGGGATGCAGGAAAAACTAAAGCTAGGAGCCAGGGATCCTCCTGTTCCCATCCTAGCTCCGCACTCTCTCGCCATGCATCCTTGGGCAGGGCACCCAGCGTCCGTGGACTTCAGCTGGTCGCGGTGGCCCCAGCCCCACAGAGCGGCCAGCAGGACGCGAAGCAGAAAAGAAGGCAGCACAAAAGCCACAGCAGCCTCACGACCAGGCGCCGGCGACAGAGCCCGCGGAGCTCAGGGAGGCGCGTGTCCCCGAACACGGGAACGCGCCCTCAGACACCGCAGTAACACGGAACCATCGCTGGATAGGAGCGTCCGCAGCACACTTTCGTTGAACAGGAAAGCTGCGGGGCGGCACCTGGCCTAATGCTAGGCAGGGGCCTCATGACTCTCCATCTGGTTCTTCTGGAACGGCCGAAGGAAGCCAGCAGGGGCCCAGGGAGGAGCAGCCCCTCCCGGCAAGGCCAGCCCTGGCCTCAAAAGCCTCAGGTGACTGCTCACGGGACACCCCCTGAGGCCAGAGGACCGGCCCCAGGGGCCTGGGGCAGGCGCACAGGGAGCCCTAAGCCCACTCCCAAGAAGGCGGGGCCACAGCCCCTCTGCCAAGGACAATGGGGGTGACAGGTCGGAGATGGATGCGGGCTCAGGGAGAGGAGGCTCGTGCTGGGAGAGGCCGGCCAGGGTAGGGCTGCCCCAGGCACTTGAGGGGGAGGTGATGCAGAGGCCTTGGCGGATGATGGGCTGGGGCCTGGGCGGGCCGCGGGGACCACAGCATTGCCTGGGAGAAGGGCCGTCCTGGAAGGGGGGGGGGGGGGCGGGGGCGGGCGGGAGGCCGTTCGAGAAAGGCTTTCTGAAGGGAGTTGTCGGGACGGTGGGTAATGTCATTAAGTAATTTCAAAGGGTCTTAATCAAATCCCCTCTCCCGTCCACAGGACTTCGTCAAAAGGCCTTTGGAAAGGAAAAGGAGGCCACAACAATCAACTTGGGCCTTCCACTTGACTGGCCGGCCCTGCGCGCGGGGCCTGTGGGCTCCTGACCCACCTACGCCTCGGCGCCTGACCCGAGGCTGGGCTCCCTGGGCCTCGGGGCGATCCCAAGCAGCCCCGTTCAGGGACAGGTCCGTGGGGGCACGGCTCCCTCCCCACCACCCCCGGGAGAGACCTCAGAGACACCACAGCCACTGAGAACCACCACTTACACAAAGGGAAACCGAGGCTCAGGCCGCTGTCCAATGTTGGTGGGAACGGGTTCAGAGCTTCTGAAGCCTGTGAACTCGGGCCAGGAGCACAAGGCCTCCGTACCTCAGTTTCCCCATCGGTCACATGTGGGTGAGACCACGTCCCATCCCACGGAGTTGCATCGGCTGTGAGCGCGGCCACAGGGTAGGTGCTTCCTGAATGTTCTGTGGTGGCTTCTCAGGCCCACAGCGCCCTGAGGTCCCGTCAGCGTCTTTCAGAACCCACTGTTTTCCCTTTGACCCTCTGCTCAAGGCAAAGACACACACACATCGTCACTGCGTGTCTCCAAACACCCCGAGTCCACAGTCCGGAAAGGGACAGTCCCCTCAGCCCTCACCCCACCTCCCTCTTCCCGCCAGGAGGCCACGGGGCGGCACCCTCCTCCAGGCAGGTGTGCAGCAGGTGCAGCCCCCGTGTCCAGGCTCACGTGTACCTGGGGCCCCGGGTCACCACCCCTCGGCCATGTGGCCACCGGGGAGCCTCCATGGTGCACCTGCCCGAACCCAGTCCGCACCCCCCACTAAAGGGCACAACTGGGGGCGGCCGGACCCACCCGGCCCGCGGGAGCCCGACTCGCTCTCCAGAGCGCCACCCGGCAGTCCTGGCTCAGCTCCTGGTCGGCCCGCGGGGCGGGGCAGCCCTGGTGCCCCCAAAGGACGCTGCAGGCTCACAGGAAGCAGCTGCCACGCACAGGGCACCTCCTGTCGGGGTCGGACCCAGCTGGCTGGGCCAGCAGGCGGCCAGGTGGGCACGCGCAGCGGGTGGCCGTGGGACGGCCGAATGAGCAAACGAATGCGTGAGTCCGCTGGAGACACTTCTGAACGCGGGCCCCCTGTTGGGGGGAGCAGGCACCCCCGTCCTGACTCATTACCGCCAGGCAGCCCTGAACCTCCTCGCCACCCTGCCTCCCACGAAGCGAGCAAGAAAGAGCCAGCCCTGCCCTCACCTCCTGCGGAACTCCAGCTGCCAGGGGAGGCCAGAGGCCAGCAGGTGGCCGGTCACAGCCCCCCCCCCCCGCCCCCCCGGCACGCGCCAGCAGTCCTCTCCTCCAGCCCCCCCCGGCCGTCCCCCTGCCACCAGCCTCAAGGTGAAGCAGGCGAAGCCATGCCCTGAGAATGCTCCGCAATACCCCGCGTGCGTCCGAGCGGCTTCGGTTACCCGGCACCCGGCTGGCCCAGCCTCCCTCCAGCCCTGCCAAGGCCTGGCAGCACCACCCCAGCAGCCCCTCTCCCTGCCAGCAGCCCTCGAGGCCGGGGGCGCGGGCAGATTGCTTTCCCCCTGTTCCCCTGGGAAAAGGCCTCATTGTGTACCGCCCCCCCCCCCCCAGCCCCGCCTGGCTCCGAGTCGCCCGCGCCCCGGGCTCCAAGGTCACCCGGCCTCACAGCACCTACCTGCAGCTCCAGCAAAGCGAATGCCTGCGGCAGACGACAGGCGCGGGCGGCAGGACAGAGCGCCATTCAGCCCGTGCCGAGCCCGCCTGGCCCGACCTGGTGGCCGCCACCCCCGCCTGGGCCCTCCCACGCCCAGGCCCCGGCCTCCAGGAGCCAGTGCTGCTCAGACTGCCTGCTCAGGGGACCACGCCTGGGGACCCAGGGACCCAGGGTAGGTGTGAGGGCAGGTGGACGGGCAGGCAAGACCCTGCCCACCTCTGGGGCCTCACACAGAGCAGGCAGCCCAGAGCGACCCCGGGGACCCTCCACGCTGACCGTTAAAAGACACGGGCCTCCTGCCCGGGCCCAACACAACAGGCAAGGCTTCCTGCCCCCCTTTTATGGATGAGGAGCCTGAGGCCAGGACACGTGACCTGCCTGCCCAGGTTTCTGCCCAGGTGAGGAGAGGACTGGGTGGCACGGGGTGTGTCTGACTCCCCAGACCCGCCCCCCGCCCTCGCCCTGCCTCGGGGTCCCCCGTGGACGAGCGGCAGGAGGCGGCGGCCCAAAGGGGAGCAGCCCGAGCAGCCGCTGCGGGAGGGTGAGACGCTGGAGGGAACGGTGTGGGTGGGTGGGCGGGAGAGGGCCAAGGTCTGCGGGACCCGGCCTGCCGCCCTGGACACAGACTCCCGTGCCCGCGTCACACGTGGGCCCGCAGCGGGGGAACGGGCAGTCCGGGCAGAAGGTCAACACACAAGCTGTGTCAAGGAGAGAAGGCGCTCGCCCCTGCCCTCCCTCTGCTGCAGGACAGGCCCAGCGTGACTTGGGGTCTGTCTCTTATCGCCCTCTCCCCACCCTCAGCCCTGGCCCCTGCGTTTGGGTGCGGCCTGCGACCTCGTAGGCGCCGGCCCCGGCCCGGCTGACCCCCAAGCAGAAGGAGGTCGTCTCTCTTCCAGTAAGGGTCTCCGGCAGCGCTGTCTTCTGTCCCGTCGGCCGCGTGTGGGCCAGGAAGGAAGCGAGGGACCGAGCGAGCAGGGAAACGGAGCTGTACCCGTGCGTCCTGCCCTCCCGGGCGGCCGGGCCGCACAGCCGCTGGGGGCACTCAGGTTCCACGGCGAGGACCCGGGTTCCAGCACGCCCCCCAGGCCGCCCGGGTTCCCGCTCCGGCATCCAGTCCCGGCCAGGGCTCGGCCCGGAGACAGTCCCGCTCTCCGGACGCAGGGCCACGAGTTGCCTCTCAGCTCTTCCGCCCGGCTGGTCACGCTGAAAAGAGCGTCCTGTAGCTAAAGGCATGAATATCGGCTCAACCCACTGCAGGAAGCAGAGACTGGAAACCCAGGGCAGGAGGAGCCCCATTCCCCCCCCCCCCATCTATGCACCGCTGTCCCAGCTGCTGCCACGTGCCCCCGGTGTGGCCACCACCACCTCCACTACCCTCCGGATCGGCCCCTCCTCCCCTTCTCCATTTACCAAACTCCTACTCACTCGACACAGCCCAGGGTCTGGGGCCCCTCCTCCATGAAGCCTTTCTGAAGGGCCAACCAAACGTGGCCCGGGCTTCCCCTCATAGCTCTCGGTGAGCACTGCTTCTGTGTCCCCTACAGACAGCAGTGCCCCCTCAGTGAGTTCTGGGGGGTGGGGGTGGGGGGTTGCATGACATAACCGAGAGGGTCCTCGGGCATTTGTCTAGAAACTTCCAATTTGCAGGAAGCCAGCTCAGCTGGGCCCGGGAGCTCCTGAGGACAAGAGCAGGGAACGTGGCCGTTCACAACGTTGGGTGCCAGGCTCCAGTGTTTGCTGATGGCTCGGACCTGACCTTGGAGAATGGAAGACGCCCATTAGGAACCACACCCGGAGCCCCTAGGGTTCCACCCCACATGCCTCCCCAGCCCCAAACTCCCCCCTACCCACCTCCCACATCCGGAGAATTTTGAAGGCAGCATAGGGAGAGCGGGTTTCTTAAATTCTCTGTACCCCATCCTCCATGGACACGCCCCCAGAGATTTGGGGGAACAAGGCACTGTGCACCAGGCCCCAGGCACAGACCCAGCACAGACGGGGCCCCGTCCTCACCATCATCATGACTGACTTGACTTTGCTTTGTGGGGCACCTCGCACCTTGTCCGATGAGCCTTGTTCCAGCTTCCGAAGAAGATCTGAATGCCGGGTGCTACCACGTCCCAGGCATCGTGCCTCCCGGCACCCTCGTGATGAGGGCAGGAAGGGGTTACCCTAGCCCATTTACACGGCAAAAATGCAAGACCCGGGTGTAGAAATGCCCCACCCAGTCTCACGTGCCCACCCTCCCAGGGACCTGTGCCCCCCCCAACCTGTGTGGCCCACAGACCAGGACGAGGGTCACTCAGTCACATCGCAGATGGGAGAACCCCTGGTCCTCGGGGCGGATGTCAGCCAGAGCCCCCACTCCTGCCGCCTGGCAGCGGGATGTACGACACGGGATGCCCCTGCACACCCACACCCTCCCAGTCTGCCTGCCCCCGTCTGAGAGACTCAGTGTTCCAACACTGGTCCCTGGACCCCAGTTTCCAAGAAAAGGTGTCGGCAGACTAATTTCCTCTGGAGTGTCGCTGGCCGCTCGACTTAAAGCTTGCTTTTAAGCTGGCGCTGGTGCCCCAGCAGGAAGGTCTGAAGGCGACCCGGATCTGACCCTGGGGTTAAGGACATTCCGGCCACTGCTAAAGGGAGATACGTGAGGGTCCCCCAAAATCATGATGCCGCCTAGTACTCGCAGCGTTAGGACCCAGCCCTTCCCAGCGTCTTCCTCATACACCCCGACCAGGATCCTAGGCCCGAGCCCCGCCCAGCTGACCCCAGGATGGGCAAGCGCCCCTCTGCCCCCTCCCTCGGCCCCAGACCTGCCTCCTTCAGGATGCCTCCCCACTACCCTCAGGCTGGGCCAGGGGCCCCCTCCACACGCTGGGAGCAGGTGCCGATGGGGAAGAAGGACAGTAGTCCCAGATGGACAACACCCTGAACAGGATCGCCAAGAATTCTGCTGGCCCGCCTGGGGAAACTGAGGCCCAGAGACAGCCACGCAGTGTCCTCTGTGCCTCATCCCAGCCGTAGGCCTCTGGGGGTACCAGAGTCTGAGCAATGCTGTCTAAAGCACAAGAGACCTCGAGGGGCACCAGGTGACCCGGGCCTCTCTGCAGGCTCCCTCGGGCCACGGGGCACCCCCCTCGTCTCTCTGCCCATGGCCCTCAGGCACCCTCCCACACATTTCTGAGTTCCTGAGGGTTTGGTCGGGGCAAGGAAAGAAAGATTATGAGCAGTGGCTGGCCTCTGGACCCCAGATCCCCAATTTCGAAAGCAACGAGTCATTGCCAAAGGTGGCCCCTGACTTTTAAGGCCTGTAAAGCATCTGTAAGTCACGGTTATCAGAGATTCGGGGCACTGGGGCGCCTGGGTGGCTCGGTCCCCTAAGCATCCAAGTCTCGACACTAGCTTAAGTCATGATCTTGCTGTGGAGGGATCGAGACCCGCGTCAGTCTCCATGCCGCGCATGGAGCCTGCTTGGGATTCTCTCTCTCTCTCTCTCTCTCTCTCTCTCCCCCTCTGCCCCTCCCCCCCTCAAATAAACATTAAAAAAAAATATTCCAGACATTAAATACCATGGGGAAAATTCCAAAAACTTGCCCAGGTGGCCACTAGGCCAGCTTTCAGTATCTCTGCAATGTAGAACTTCCCAACCTGGCCCCCACCATCCACGCCCACCCAGCCCGCCGGCCGGGATTCTAGAAAGGATCTAGTACAATTCCCAGAAAACCCTACCCGGGCGGTAGGTAGGCAGGGCAATAAAAGGCCCAGAGGGGCAATTATGGGGGGCAAGCGCGGGGTCTCCCGGGCTCGTGGCGGTAGGGCCCGGCCCGGACAGGGGGGCTCCGGGGCGCCCAGCCTGCCTCCCGCGCAGACCCAGAGCGGCCCAGGCCGCCCCAAGCCTCCCGGTGCCAGGCCGAGGCCTGGGCCGCGAGGGGCCGCGCGGGCCGGGCGGCGGGGGCGGGAGCGGGGTCGGGGGTCCGGCCAGCTTTAATGCGTTGACAAAGCCTCATTTGCAGGTCAATGCCGCGGCACACTCGCCTCTCCCCTCGCCCGGCGCCCTTTGTCCGGCCGCGCCCGCTCCTCGCGCCAGATGGCCGCGGAAATGCTAATTTCGGGCGCCCCCCGCCCCCCGCGTTTAATTGCGCCTTTGCAGATGGGCCGCGAGTGTGCGCTCCATGCAGATGAGCGCGGCCTGGCCGCCGGGGGCCTGCAGGCCGGCTGCCCTGGGGCCGGGAGCCGCGGCCGGGGTGCGGGGAAGCGGGGCGGGGGGGGAGGCAGGAGGGGGGAGGGGGCCCGAGGAAGAGGGGGAGGGGCACCCCCCCCCCCCCCCCCCAGCGCGCAGCCGGGCACGAGCGGGCACCCAGCGGGCCGGGCACGGGGAGCGCGCTTTTCCCTTTTCATTTCTCCAAAATGGGATCTTAAGTGATTCTGAATGAAAACAAATTGGTCCGCTTTCTTCTCCAAACAGACGCGCGGGGGGCGGTGGGGGCTGCGGGGGCGGGGGAGGGGCCGGCCGGGTGGCAGCGGGACCCCTGCCCGCGGGAGGGCCGTCCCTCCCCAGGGCCCTAGCCCCCAGGGGGCACTTGGGGGCGGCCTGGGAAGTCCGGGCAGACACGGGACTGACTTCTTTCGCTGCAGCCACGGCTCCCAGGCCTGCTTCAAGCAACCGGAAAGCCACTGACGCCCCTCCCTGGGTTTCAAGCCAGAAAAGGGCCGTCAGGACCCAAGATCGGGGCAGGCCATGGCCCCACACACCCGCTGGGGGTCAGCCTGGCCTCCTGCACTGTCTCCACCCCCGTGTGCAGGCCGGAGACCCCTTGGATGCCCAGCTCCCCACACCGGGCACCTCTGTGCCCAGAGCCAGCTCTGGCCTGACTACACAGAGCCCAGCGGGACTCTGGGGCTTGGGAGAGTGGACAGAATGAACCGGCGAGTGAGAGAATGAATGAATGACAGAATGATGGGGCAGGTCCCTTTGTGACCTTCCAGTATTTTAACCACAACCAGAAAAAGCCTGTGCTTCGGCGGGTGATGGGTTTGCCCCACCGGCAGCCATGAAACACAGTGGACCGGCTTCTGGACCAGCAAGTGCTCCCGACGCATCACTCGGGCCAGAGCCACCATCAGAGAGAAACGACTCCCGTTTGTTCCTCAGCTTTGCTGTTGGGTTTTTGTAACCTGTTCAGGCAAAGGGACGCTCTGTCGGCCGGGTCCGCAGCCGGCCAGCACGGTGACCTGGTCCAGCTGCCACCAGCCCATTCCTAGAGCACCCCCCCACCCCCCCCCCCCCCCCCCCCGCTGAGGCCCCTGCCTGGAGTCCCTTCCCCCCAGCCCTGCTCCACCTGCACTCCCTCCTAGATGCCTCGGGCTCCTCAGGGGCCGCTCTTCCCAAACAGTCCCCAGGCGTCTTCCTCACCTGGCTCCTCAGGGGAGCCCCCCCACCTTCACCTGCACAGGGTCTGGCCCTCTGGGGGACGTTACAAGGTCTCCTGCTGACAGGCTGGGGGCCAGAGGGCTCGCCCCCTGCCCCTTGATATCTGTCCCGACGGCCAAGGATCTGTGCCAACACAATGATGAGCCGTGGGCAGGGGGCGGGCCGTGGGAAACGCACAGCCAGGATGCACCGTGGAAGTTTCCATGGTCATGAGATGGAAACCATTTCCTATCAGTGTGGAAATAACAGCTGCCCTCCTCAGACTTCTCTTCTATTTTCTTTCCAGGAAACAGTTCAAACAGGATTTTAATAACCCTTCCAGACAAACATGGTTTGGTCCTAACCCCCTGTAGTCCCGTCATTAACCAGAGACTTCCATCTTGCTCCTGGGATCCAGCAAGAGCCTGGCCGGCTGAGCCCCCCACCCTGGGATCCAGCCAAGAGCCTGGCCAGCTGAGCCCCCCACCCTGGGATCCAGCCAAGAGCCTGGCCGGCTGAGCCCCCCACCCTGGGATCCAGCAAGAGCCTGGCCGGCTGAGCCCCCCACCCTGGGATCCAGCCAAGAGCCTGGCCGGCTGAGCCCCCCACCCCGGCAGTGTCCTGGGACCTGCAGCCTGCCCGGCTCACCAGCCACTGGGACCCACGGCCTTTGCTCGCTCAGTCTGCACTCTGGGTCCTCCTGTTCCCAGTTCCTGCTGCCAGTGTGCAACAGCAGCGTCCCCCCAAACCTGGAACCTGGACGCATCCAGCCCTCTCCTCACTTGCTGAGACGTAAGCCAGTCTTGTACAGTCACCAGCCACAAGGAAGCCCTTCTCCGGAAAGTTCATCTGCCCTTCCGCTTCCCCCAGTCATATTATGGGTCTCTGTAACCTCTCATCATGGTTCATATTTTGAAACCAGAATAAAATACGGGTGCCCACCTATATTCACTCTAAAGCTTTAAAATATGTACTAAAATACATACGTGGGACCTAAAGAGTGAATGGGGGTCCCAAACTTGGGTCAAGCCCCAAACTGTCTCCTCCACGGTTCTGTTCAGGTGGGAGAATCTGTCTGAAGGAAATTTTACTTTTTTATATACGTCTGTATTGTTTCCATATTGGGGTTTTTGTTGTGGTTGTTGTTGTTTTACAATGAACGTGTATTTCTACAATCAGGGAAAACACAAAGCTATTTTCATTTTGGAAACTGAAAAAGTAAAAAGCACCAGGCTGCGGGCTGGCCCCACCAGTGGGGGAGCCCCAGCCCTGCACGGGGGTCTGGCGGCAGGACCACCTGAGTCCTGGGGGCGCCTCAGTAAGTAAAGCCCCTTGG